>NW_004524670.1:8126325-8143507 GCF_000260255.1 Octodon degus
AATGGTGTTTGTAAATAGGATCACAAGTCCGCATCTTGTACAGCAATTAACCACTAAGAAGAATATATGCAGTGTGTTATTTGTTGAAACTGTACTTCCGATTTGATTTGAAACTGTCTCATTGCTGTTTATCAATAAAATTTTGAAAAAAAAAAAAAGAAAGAGCAACATAGTGGTGGCCACAGATTCACCTGCTCCCTGTTAAGGAGAGCCTACGGCAGGGCAGTGGTAGTGCAAGCAGAGAGGATTTCAGCAGATTCAGTCTGATTTGGCAAGAGGAAATGGGGTGTTGTGCTTTGCTGAGCAGAAGTGATTGCAGGGAAAGCAAAGGCTGTGACCAGGACATGGGCCTGCTCTAAGCTGAGATAGCAGGAAAATACTTATTTGAACATGTGGACTTAAAGTTTATAGTATAGATACTTTTGAAGGAAATTATTTTAGAAAACATTCTCACTCTAATTGCAAATCAATTTGTTTAATTGCAGGTGAAATTTAGAATAATTATGTTGACATGAAGCAATCACTGATTAAGTGAACACATTATAATTATTTAAGTTGTTGTTTTATTAATGACCAATTTATAAGAATATGGTATTTTCATGACTTAATAATTGTAGTTTAACTTGTTTTTATTAGTACTACAGGTAGACTAAAGAAATATTTTCATAACCCATATTTTAAATACCGGAATAAAACCACAGGTCTCCACAATAATACAAGAGAAGGACCTTGGTCAGAGCTTTTCCCCAAAGGCAATGTTGTTTTTGTTCCTCATGTATTCCAAACCAACATTAAAGGCACAGAAATAATTAATATCTGCAAACACATGTATATTATAGCCTCCTAACCTCTTCATCTATTTCTGTACCCTGAAAATGTCTGTTACACAAACAGTTTCCAAATATCATTGTAGCTATGAGTAAGTACCCTAATTACAAATTAAATGCCAATAATTTGCCCTATTAAAATTAGCATTTAAAGAAAGAATGATTTATTTCCCCACAATGTCACCAAAGCATCTTAGAGGCATAAAAGACTGATGAACTGGGTTTTAAGGCTCTGTCAGAAATCATTGTGCTGTAGAAACATAAGCCAGCATCAAATAATAGGAATTTATGGGATTCCAGGATCCTGAACAATTTGCGAGTGGGGGGGAGGGAGAATCCACTCATTTCAATGTTCATAGGAGCTTTCTAAAAATCATTCCCTGGGGGCCAGGGAGATGACTCAGTAGAGTAAGTACTTGCCTGGCAAGTGCAAGGACCCAAGTTTAATCCCCAGTTCTGCCAAAAATCAAAAACAAAAACAAACAAAAAAAATCATTCTCTGAACAAGGTGAATTTTTGAGTTGAAGGGCATCCATGAGGTCTTCTCATTCATTTTATGGGGAATAAATAGAGATCAGCAGGGAGCTGTCACCCAAAATGTCAGCCTGATTTACCACCTTGAGGGGACTATAACATTCCACATCCTTCTAGCCTTCCAGGAGTGTGGTATATTTGAGCACCACATCGCATGAATCCAAAATTTGTTATGTGAGTCCAGGTCTATCTGATTTCTTACTTCTAATAAACAGAAGGTGTGAGAACAATCCCAAAGCATCACCTTTGGAGACTGGACTTGATTATCTTGTCACATGATAATTCTCCTGACTTCACAACTGCGGCTGCCTGCACGTGACCCACTGGGCTCCAGGAATCCGCCTCTGTGTCCACATCTGTCTGCCAGCAGCAGTCCTAGGATGACCCTGTCCACTTCCCTGTGCAGTCACCCAAGCCCACATGTGCTGCAAAACAGCAAAACAAGACACTGTGACTTCTCGGCTTTGACTAGGTATAGCAGTGTGGATGTGGGTTACCAGTTGCACTGCTGCATGGGTTGAGGATTGCCCCTTCATGGAAGGACTTTTTGCCAGATTACACTGAAATTCTATAGTTGTGATGAAGTACAATAACCAGGCTGACTTCTTTCTTTTTTCCATGAAACTCTTTCAGAAGGGGTTCACCATGGTGATATGTTACTATCTGAAAGAAGTGCACCTGTGTCCCTGTGTTTCTTCTCACAGCATACTTGAGTCTTTCTTTATCTCAATGACTCAAAAATGAATACATATCTCCTAATGAATATAGATACTAGGGCTGGCCAGATAGCTCAGTGGATTAAAGTCCTTGCCTAGGCAAATGCAGGAGCTGGGGTTCAATCCCTGGTGTGCTGTGGAGTCCCACCCCCAGGGTACACTGAGGTAGCAATTGAGACTGGGCATAGTGGTAAATGCCTGTAATCTCAGTGCTTGGGAGGCTGAAGACAGAAGGATCACTATGAGTCCGATCTGTGTAGTGAGACTCTGTAGACACTGTACTAAATACATTTAAAAAGAAAAAAATATATAGATCCTAAGAATAAATCACATCTATCCCAATGTAAATCACAACATGCTGCCAATCTCTTCTCTCTGTGGAGGGAGGTAAAGATGATCAATGTGTCACTGCTGATGCTCAGCTCCTCAGGTCCCTCTGAGGTGTTCAGGACTGAGTTGTATCCCCTTCTGAATTTCGTATGTCAGCATCTTAATCCCGCACACCTCATGTGGTAATCAGTTTTTAAAGAAGAAATTAAGTTTACCATCTGTGTGGACCCAATCCAAAATGATGAACATCTTTATAAGGAAAGGGAAAAATCTGAGGGATACCCATAAACAGGGAGAGAAGGCCAACATGACACAGGAAGATGGGTATGTACAACTCAAAGAAGGAGACTTCTCAGGAAAAGATCAAGGAAAGTATTCAGTTAAACAAGTGGCCAGAAAGTCAGTTCAGCAAGCAGTACTTGTTAAACTGAACCAAATGTGCAAGGTGTCAGGACAGGAGCACCGAGGAAGGGTGGGCCAAGCTGGCTGGAGGGGAATTCTGGAGGAGGAGGTGGAGATGCTGAGAACTGACTCAGTTTGTTGAAAAATGCCTTGAGGTCCAGAAGACTAAGGGCAGGTACTGTGGCAAAAGGGAACAGAGTAAATGAATGCATAAGAGCACATTTTTAACCCAACAACAAATGTTGGAGAGGCTGTGGGGAAAAAGGAACCCTTCTCCATTGCTGATGGGAATGTAGACTGGTGCAACCGTTATGGAAATCAGTGTGGAGACTCCATAGAAAAGATGGACTGGAAATCCCATTTAATCCAGCTATTCCTCTACTGGGAATTTTCCCAGAGGATCTGAAAACATCATATCATAGGGATATATGTATGCCTATGTTTATAGCTGCACAACTTGTGATAGCCAAATCTTGGAAACAATCAAGATGCCCATCACCTGAGGAATGGTTGAGAAAGATGTGGTATTTTTATACAATGGAGTATTATTCAGCTATTAAGAATGATAAACTCAAAGTCTTTAAATTGAAGTGAATGCCACTTGAACATATACTCATAGTGAAATAAACCAGACACACATGTGTAAATATCGTATAGTTTCTCTACTATAAGAACTCAAAAGAAGAAATACAAATAGAAAAGTATAATACAAGTAAAAGGAAAGCAGGATCTCAAGGACTAACTAATCAAGAGAGGGAGAGGAGAAGAGCTAGGAAACATGACAATGTCAAGCCACACAGTTATATGTAGAAGATGGTCAAGGCAATGATCTTGAGAATCTCCAGAAGATTTTTGAATCTAGCAGTTAATTGGAAAGATTCTCACCCTGACTAACTATATACACTGACACCTGTGAACTAAGCAACTGCACTGCAGATGGTAATCTCTAATAGTAGTTTCATGGTTGGAGTGCCTGTCATTCTGGTCTTCTGAATATGGGCTGCTTGTTATGACATGCCAGTTGCTGCTATAATGTCTCTCAGGTAGATGGTTGTTCAAAAAGAAGGGGGTGGTGAAGGAAAGCAAGAGACAGGAAAAGGAATATTGTGGGACTGTCCTGCTTCAAGATTGTATATGGTTAGTTTTTTGCACTTATGTGTAAACATAAGAAGTATATAATTCTTTATGCCTATTTTTAAAATATATTCCAATTTTTAAATGTTTTTATCATATTCTGTAGGGACTTAAAGTTCAACATAGCAATACTTCATGAAAAATACCTGTTCCATGTTATGCCTAAGATGTTTGATATTCAGACAGATAATGAGGTTAAGCTTAACAGCCTAAGTTGTATGGTAATAACAATAAGCTTGTCTTCTGGATGGTTAACAACCTAAGTTTGCAGACCAAAATTAGAGAAAAAGGAGGGCCACAAGGAAAGCCAAAATTTTGGCCCTAGCCTTCCAAGGTCAATTAAGACTCAGGACATATGAGAACTTGTACTGTTACATCATGTAACTCAGTAGTGTCCCTAATTTTCTGATCAAGGAGATTATGGGGCCAAAGAGGAAAGTGATCCATGATGTAGAGTTTGCCTAAGGAGAGTCACATGGAGAGAAAACATTCGCTCAGGCTTTCACAGAGAGCACACTGGCCAAGCAATGGCCGTGACTCATCCACGTGGCTGACACTGACAAAAGTTCTACAATCTGAGGTACAAGATCTCAGGATAAATCCTGAGGGGATTTCACTGACCTTATCAGACCCAAAAGCTACAACTCTTGTTGCATAGGTCCTGCTTTACCTTGGTCTTAACCATCCAGCAGAAAAATATAAAAAAGAAATATAAGAAGTAAAACCATGCTGTTATGTTTAGCTGTAGGGAAATCAGGTCAAACATTTCTGACATTGCCAATCAAGCGGAAGACCCAATACTATTATGGGCTACTGGACTCTTTTAGAATATTTTGCTGAGTTTACACACCTATAATATTCAAATAACGGAACTTAACAAAAAAAGGGGATACAGATGAAGGTCCATTTGTTATCTGTGTATTCAAAGTGGTTAGGATAGATATATAGTTACATTCTCTTAATGAATGGAGGGATTTGTTGTAATGGTGTTTGTAAATAGGATATCATGTTTGCATCTTGTACAGCAATTAGCCACTAGGAAGAATGTATACAATGTGGTAATTATTGAAACTTTCCTACCAATTTAATTTGAAACAGTCTCATTGCTATTTGTTTCTCAATAAAATTATGAAGAAAAAAGCACATGTTTAGTGCGGAATCTGAAAACACTTAAAGAACTGATAGGTATCATCAATAACCTGCAGTCTCCCAGCTTGGAAATTTACATAAATAAATTATATTCAGTCCAATTTTAATATGTCCCATTCTGTTAAGAAACTGTCTTTTTCAAGTCTATTACAGTCCCTTCATGAAAATATAACTGTATTGAACATATCTGAATTTAACATTTTATGTGCTTTCTAATGTGAACCTTGCAAATCAGCTACTATGTTAGCAGGGTCTCTAAATGGGCCATAAGGAAGGCGGAGCTGCTTCTAAGCTTGTGAATGAACCAAGCATGGGTAGTGGTATAGCTGTATGCTCACAAACTGGTCTTAGTTTCCCAGTGCCAAAAAAGGGTCAGTGGTAAGTATCTCCAGAAGAGAACTTAGGAAATCCAAGCAGCAACGTTATGCCCCACACACGCTCACAAACCTGCCTGTCTGTTTAATGACTTAAAATATAATGAGCCAAAAATCTTTTCCACAGAGTCCCAGAAACAGTACTTTGAAAAGAAAAGAATTAATTCATGAAAATGTGCTTCCATTTCCTCATGTCAACTATTAAAAACAAAACCTTGCTTCTGTTATAATGAAATAGCAATAGCAGGCACCAAATTACTTCTACTGCAAACCTTAAATGTACCAGCAAATAATTATAAAATAAAATTATTTGATATGATAGCATCAAAAATATAAAACTATTTAAAAATAATGACAGTTGTGCAAACTGTCTCCATTACAATTTACCTAATTTTCTGAGAGAAAATGTTTGAAACCTAAATAAATTTGTAAGTGTACTTTGCTCATGGATGAGAAAATTCAATGCCATCAATACTCTTAATATTATTACATTTGATATCATTAGTAATTATGGATCAGAAATCTCAGTATTGTCAATTATTTGATATGATAGCATCAAAAATATAAAACTATTTAAAAATAATGACAGTTGTGCAAACTGTCTCCATTACAATTTACCTACAAGTTACGGTTTGACTGGAGGTCCCCCCAAAGCCTTATGTGCTCACTGGTGGGGCTTTTTTTAAGAACTCTTGGATCATGAGTGTGTGGTGCTGGATTAGCACCCTAATTGGATCAGCATAGTGCTAGGTGTGGCTGAATGGATGTACTGAAAAAAGAAGACCCACCCTGAGCATGAGGGGCACCAACCAGCAGGCTTACATCTTGCATGGAATAAAAATGGAATGAGAGAAGGAAGGCTGCTGCTTGCTGCTTCCTCCCTGCTGTGCCATAAACTATTTCTCCTCTGCCACACCATCGTGCCTTCAAGCCAGCCAACTATAGACTAAAACCTCTACAAATTCTGAGCTAAAAGAAACCTGTCCTCCCTAACTCATGGATGATGAGTATCTTATCTTAGCAACAAGAAAGGTAAGACATCATTGAACCTAGTATAAAGATTTTCTATAAACTTTGAGAATACAGAGAGGACATAACACTATTAGGTTAAGTTATACATATGGGTTGACAAAAAAGAATAGAGTCCAGATACAAACTCATACATAATTACTTATTGATTTTTTTAAAAAATGTCAACACAATTCAATAAAAGCGTCTTTTCAAAAAAATACTCAAAACAGCTGAATTTATATGTGTTAAATTTTTTTAGAATTAAAATCTCAGCTTCTACATAACACTTTATATAAAATTTATTTTAAAAGGAATTACAAACCTAAATAAAAATTACAGAACTACACAAGTTTGAGGATAAAACATGGGAAAATACATTCATCAACTTTGGGTAAGCAAACAATTTTTTAACAAAGATAAATTGAGTATCTTAGAAGAAAAGTGATGAATTTATCATCAAAATTAAATTTTTCTGCTTCCCTAATGATATCATTTAATAAAATGAAAAGGACAGTTGTAGACAGGGAAATAATAGTCATAATGTACACAAAATGTCTAAACTCCAGATCATAAAAGAAGCTTTCTAATTTGATAAGAAAAGGCAAAGAATAAACAAGTGGGCCAAATATTTGAGCAAACACCAAAATACCATATGCACATAGACACAAGTGCATAAAATAGCAGATATTTGTAATTATCAGGAAAAAGTAAATAAAGACCATGATGAAAACCCACTACGTACCTGCTAGAATGGCTAAAATTAAGGGGCTGACCAAATAGCTCAGCTGATTAAAGCACCTGCAAGCAGGTGCAGGGGCCAGGGGTTTAATCCCTGGGCCTGCCATGCTGGCCCTGCCCCCAGGGCATGCTGAGTTGGCAATTGAGACTGGATATGGTGGCACACGCCTGTAATCCTAGCTCTTGGGAGGCTGTAAACAGGTGGGTTACTGTGAGTTCAATCTAGTACTGAGACCCTGAACACCCTGTAGACCCTTCCCTAAAAAAAAAAAAGGCTAAAATTAGAAGACAGACAATACTTATTGTTGGTATAGAGCAGAACACTCACACATTGTTGCTTGAGTTTTCAAGTGGTGCAACCACTTAGGAAAGCAGACTGGTGATTTCTTTTCATGTCAATCAGAAATTTAACACATTACTAAGAGATGTCAATCCTAGGTATTTACTTTCCTAGAGAAGTAAAAGCAAGTTCACAAAAGATTTTCTATGAATATATAAAGCAACTTCATTCACAATAACCTCATACTAGAAATAACCCAAAAGTTCATCAACAGTTGATGATATAACCAAATTATGGTATATTCAGACAATGGATTACTACTCAGAAATGAAATACTGATAGACACAGCAACATAGAGGAATCTCAAATATTATGCTGAGTTAAAGCAATCAGCATGAAAGAGTACATCCAACATGATTCCATGTATAGAAGTTCTGGACCACATAAAACAAATATGGCAAAAACTGTCCTACTAATCAGTTTTGAAGCTGTCTCATTGCTATTTGTTTCTCAATAAAATTAATTTAAAAAAATAAGAAAAAAATGACTAAGTATTCGCCTGGGTCCAGGAGTATGAGTAATCAACTGAAATGTACCATGAGAGAAATTCCTCCAGTGATGGAAATGTCATGTGACATAATTTAAGTTGTTGGTTATAACTGTGTACACATTTGTCAAATTTTATCAAAGCATATACTTAAAATGTAAACACTGTATGCCAAGTATACTGAAAAAATATTTTAAAAGTCATAAATTAATCAGAAACATGCTCATTACATCATGGTTCACAAAGTATCTCGCTGTTAATATTCACAATTGTATCTCTTCTGAATACTTCCCATCCCAATGTGAGGCAGGCATGCACACAAGGTCTGCTAGCACAAAAGCCATAAAATCAAGTAGTTTGTTGATGAGTTTGTGTCTGACTTAGGTCTTGGGTGCATTGGCACTCCATGGAGAAAAGGAGACAAGAAGCCCGATCTCCATGTGCACAAATTATAAAAGATGTTTTAGGTGATGCATCACCTAGTTTTGAGGGGAGAAGCGGGTACAAATAGTAATAGCAGTGATACTGATTATTATTTATGACACCTTGTTCTGGGCCAGACATGTATCAAGCTCTGTTCAAGCAATTCTGAGACCAGTTCTCTGTGATTCCATTTACAATCAAGGACAGTGAGTCTCAGCAAAAGTGAAGTACTTGCCCATGTTCACATAGGTAGGAGGTAGCACAACTGGGGAGCAGAACTGATGGCCTCAAAACCCAGCTCTTCCCACAGCACCACAGTGCTTCCATATCTGAGGTAAGTGGAGATGTGTCTTCCCAGTTACTACAATGGCACAAGAGGCTGGCTGGGGTTGCTCTTTGGAGAAGACTGAGGTAGAGTCAGAAGAACTTTAAGACTACAGTGAAGTGTTTTGCACCCTGATGAGCATGTGGGAGCCAGTGTCTCTCTGACCTGATAGGTAGACACTGAGCTCCAGGAGGTGAAGCACAGGAACTCTATGAGGGAACTGGTAGCACACTTGGGTATCTACAGCAATAATGCTGTAGCGGTGATATGAAAAAAAAAATGGGAGAAACCTCGGCATGAATATGCAAGCAATAGACCTGGCATACAAGGGCATTTCTTGAAGGAGCCCTTGGTACAAAATATTATCAGCTGGAAATTTCTTGCAGCTCAGACAGACCCATTTTTTACTGAAAGAGAAAAAAAAAATAGAATCCAAAGGCCATGGATTGTTACAACAGATTCAAGTTTGAGTTCCCAGTCTAACATTATGTGAAAATGGGTTTGAAGCTAGATAATATTGGGGCAAAACCTTGGATTTCTGAGCTGTGAGACCTTTGGGAAGTGACTTGACTTCTCTGAGCCTCCCAGTCTTCAGCTTGCAGACATAGATAATGGTACTCTCTCCATGGCACAGATGGGAGCTAGATGTTTGCAAACCACTTGCGTCATTGTGTATTAGTGTGTCTGCTTAATGGGTACACATTTGGCTCTTCCTTTCTCCTTCTTTGGGCAGCTATCTGGAACTTTAGGCTCTAGCCTTTATTTAAGTACTTAAAGTTTAGTTTTAATGGTAAAAACTTTTCTAGAACCTCAGCTACTCCCAGTGAAGGAGTGTGGTGGAAGGTGGTCCTCTTGCCGATCCTTTACTCTGGATCCTTGTGTTCCAGGATACTATAAACTACATGCTGTTCAATCTGCCCAGGTGTGCCAAAATTCTGCCCCAGCTCCCTGTCATCATCCTGCCCAGAGGTGCTCCCTAATATCCAGGTCAGCTGGCTCTCCTGACAAGAAGGGAACAAATTTCTGTTCTGCAAAACCTCTCATTTATAAAAGCCCTCAGCATTTCTCCTGAATCTCTGCAACTGGACTTGATAAACTAAAACCTGGCCATACTGCATACTTAATTAAAATCCACCCCATAAGCCCATTAGTCCAAAATCTTTAACCAAGTCCTACAAAACCCAATTCATGGCATGCTCTGTAATTCCCCTCTTAGAAGCCTTCCTTCTACCTGTCACAACCACTACCATGTATGCTCTGCCTACTCATCAGATGAAATTACTAGTAGTTTCTCTGAGGAATCATGTCTCCTATCTTCTTCAACACCCTCAGCCTAGTCTTCCTCTATTCTTCATGAATTGGTTTAGTTATAATCTAAGACATTATCTCTGACTCCCGGACTTTGCTTGGAGTCCCTCTTATGTGCACAACTATGCTTCTTCTATGAGTTTGATTGCCATTAGTTGGCTTTACTGTGTCTTTCCTGATAAACAGGAAACATGCTCAGAGTGAGTTTGCCTTTGTGCTCTTTCTTGTACCCAGCATCCAAGGAGACCCTAGTGAATTTTTGTAGATTAGAAACATGAGAACTAAAGTCATGTCAGGAAACACAGTTGGGGAATGACAACCACATACCCAAGTAGACTATGGGCCCTAGAAAACACATTCCCTAAAGAAAAGAAAGCAAGAGTGATAATTTCTGCAAGCTTGCTGTGAGATTTCCCAAAAGATCCCAGCATATGGAGCTGACAGCATATGGTCCAACACATTAGACCACCCTGGAAAAGCAAAAACCTCTTCTCAGAATTGCCTGGGCACCCCCTTCTGCCCCCATGATGCTCTCAGACCACACAATATGGAAATGGGGTGTCACATTCTTTGGTCTGTACTGTGTTGGCCTTCCCCAAAGCTGACAAGAATAGCATTCTCTAGGCACAAAGAATGCACCCAGACCCACTGATTAGGAAAGTATTTTTAAACCAGAAAGCTGGAGAAGAGTTAAGCAGCCTGGAAGCTTTCAGAGATCTGTAGCAAATAGGATTCAGCAGAGACCTCCCAGGAAGTAGGATTTGTCCCAGACAGAAATCAAAGTTGTTCCAGGTCTGGTAAGGATTTATAAGGGCTTAACTAATTATCAATGATCTATTTGTAGTGGGTCTCTCAAATTGGTGCTAAGACTCCCAGGGTCTGTTCTTATGTGAGAACTACAAGGACAGGCAGCTCTGTCACATGTGATGGGCAATTTTGGCAAATACAGGCTTAGTTAACAGAGCACTACCAGAGTCACTGAATTACAGCTGTGATGTGAATGTGTCATTAATAATCAGCTCCCACAAGCTCTACTTATCTCTAAAATGTAGACCCATTATGTTCTTGGCTGACATTCTTAACAGCAGATTGAAAGTGCAGTATTTTGAGAGGGTGCTCTTCACCTTTGAATGTCTGGGTTAAATCTTGGCTCCACCATTCATGTGTGACTAGTTTGCTTGAACCCCATGCCTCAGTTTCCACATCTGGAAAATGGAAATAATAGGAAGACATATGCACAAAAAAAGATTCAATAGAGTAAATATTTGCTATAACACACTTGCAAGCTCTGGTCACATAGACAAAACAGTAAGTCCTAACTACCATTCATGAAATGGGACTACACTTGACTGTGTAGGCACAGTAGCTACCAAACCAGCACAGAATCCTTGCTGAGTTGGCTGTCTTTACAACATTCCCAAAGAACCCCAAAGCTTTGACTGTAAGATGGTCGCTGAGTTGGATTTGATCTCTGCTTCAGTCAGTACATATTTACTGAAATTATGTGCCTTTCCAGTGTTAAGCTCTGAGACTACAAAAAACAAGAAGGAATAGACCTGGGGCTGTGAACTCTCTGTTGATTACAAGATTGAGTCCCAAAAAGGTACTGCAGAATAAGCTCTGGTTCCTAATAGCATGATTGATCAGTCATGTGAAAGCAGAGGGCAGAGAACGGGGCTGAGAACAAATGGCGAAGGGGTTGGGGGAGATGGAGAAGGCTTTCTAAGGACAGCAGGTGCCAGGAGATCCTAAAAGCAATGAGAAGATGGATTTCACTTGCTGAAGAAGGCAAAGAAATGAGTGTCAAGCAGAAAACACAGTAAGCACCAAGGCCCAGAGGTATTGTGTCATTTAGAATTTGTGGAGCGACTTGGAGATAGTACAGTCACTCACTGGCTAGAGACCAGGGTGGGTGGTGCGTGATGGAGCTGGAGCTTGGTGCAATGAGGCCTTTTGGGGCAAGTCCTCGGGCCATGCACACAGTTCTCAGCCTCAGCACTGTCATATTCTGGCTGGGGTGACTGTTGGTAGGGGCTGTCAAGGGCACTGCAAGATCTTCAGCCCTGGCTTCTATTCATTAGATTGCAATTGCCATCTCCCCCACTCCACAACCCCCTGTGACAACAAAAAATGGCTCCAGACAATTGTCAAAAGTCTCTGGGGAATAGAAGTGCTGCGGCTGCTGCTGCTGCTGCTGCTCCTCCTCCTCCCTGTTGGCCTAAACTAAGAATGTTAAGTTTTTTAAGGATAGAGATTCCAAAAGTGAAATAGCATAGTCAGATGTGCATTTAATTTAGATTTTTTTTGGACTCAAATGATAGCATAGATGGCTGATCAAGTTCCAAGCAATTACAATACACTAAGAAAGGAAGTGTGTATGTGTGTGTGTGTGTGTGTGTGTGTGTGTGTGTGTGTGTGTGGTGCTGGGGATTGAACCCATGGCCTTGTTTATGCAAGGCAAGAGCTCTACCACTGAGCTACATCCCCAGTGCCCCAAAAATGAATTTTAAAAAAGAATGAGGATGCTAATGAAAGGATGCCTATGGTTGATAATGATTATATTTATTATAATAATATATGATAAATATAATCACTGAAATATATATATGTATATGTATATGAATGATCTCCTTTCTAAGAATGGGAAAAATTTTAAATTGTTTATAATTCTCCAGAAAAATTATAAATATTACTCTTGTTCTCTAAAATTTTTGATACCACTTCACAACCATTAACTCAGGGAATTCTCCCAATAGCTCCTAAATTAAGCTTTAGATTCTGGAAGAGAAGTGAAGGCTGAGGAGTTAATGATTTACATGCAGTCACATAACCAGTAGGTATGGAGTGTGGACTGTCTTTCGGAGGCCCACTCACCTTCTTCACTGTCTCACGAATGATATTTCATAAATATGAGGCTCACAGCATTCTAAATCATTGCAATCAATTCAATTGAGGGCATTTTAAAACTGACTCCATCTAGTTTTTCAAACCCTACATCTCCAAGCAAATGATGTTATAAAAATACATTGGGAAGACTTCTATGGCTTGTGTGCTTTTTGTTTTCTCCCTCTTCTTTATGGTGTTAATTAACGTAATTCTTCCTTAGGCAGCCAAGGCCCTTGTAACTGGAGCTCCCCAGCCCCAGCTGAAACAAAGACCTTATGTCATGCTTGACTATAAAATGTTCAGATGTCTGTGAACTTAATGCCTGGGGTCCACATATAGCGGTTACTCAGGACCACTCAAGGCAGAGAGGTGCAAAGTCTCTAATTTGCTTGAATTTCATGCCTTGCCAACACATCTTTTTATTTGTTTATCTTCAAAAAGAGTAAATGTGCTTTGAAAAATTAATTTTATTTTCAACTGACAAATAAAAAATGCGTATTATTTATGGGCACAGTGTGATGTTTTGATATGTTTCCCAACTGGAATGAGTAAGTTAATCTAATTCAGTATGTCCCATCACACAGTTGTTGTTTTTATGAGGAAAACATTTAAAATCTATTCTTTTAGCATTTTGAAATATACAATGCATTATTCATTGTGGTAATAGTCTGTGCAATGCATCACTAAAGTTCATTTCTTCTACTTAACTGATACTTTGCACCATTTGACCAACACCTCTCTCCCTAGCTATTCTTCCTCTCCCAGCCTCTGGTTAATATCATCCTAATTTCTATATTTTTGAGTTTAATGTTTTAGATCATACACATAAGTGAGAGCATGTGAAATGTGCCTTTTCAGGTTCAGTTTATTTTTCTTAATGCCCCAGGTTCATCCACGTTGTGAGAAATGACAAGATCTCCTTCGCTTTAAAAGTTGAGGTATGTTACACTGCATAGAAAATGCACATTTCACATTTTCTTTCTTCATTCATCTGGACACTTAAGTTGCTTCCATGTCTTAAAAGTTACAAATAATGCTTCCACAAACATATACATCTCTATAGCATACTGATTTCAATTCCTTTGAATTTATACCTAGAAGTGGGATTATTAGACTATACAGTAATTATGTTCTTAGTATTGTGAGGAGCCTCCTTACAGTTTCCATGATTCCTGTACTTTTTTTTTTTTTTTTTGCTTGTGCAGACTTTACATTTGGTAAATCTGCCTAGATGTTGTTAACAGGTCAAGAATACCTGAAAGGGTTGGGGAGATAGCTCAGTAGAATAAGCTCTTGCCTGGCAAGCACAAGGTCCTGAGTTCAATCCCTGATACTGGAAAAAAAAAAAAAAAAAAAAAAAAAGAATATCTGACAGCTGAACATGATTTTGCCAGACTCATGAAAAAAAACTGTGTTTTCCTTAGTGGAGTCTTCACTTCTTTTGTTACCTTACTCGAAAGTCTCGACAGGTAGCTCTACCCATGCCCAACTCAAGCTAGGCTTTAAACCTTTACACATTTACAGAGCAATCCCAGAAGAAAATGAATTAGAAGGAATATCAGTATTCTGCACACCAAAAGAAAGAAATAGAAATGTGACAAACTGTGTTTACACAGTTCTCCATTCTTCCTTTATGATGAATTTCCTTGAGAATTGGATTGAAAGTCAGAGGCTAATTTAGTCACTGGCAGTGCAAGGGAATAAGCATTTATCTAGAGTTTATTATGAGTAGGGATTTATGTGTTGCCTGCCTATCTCATTAATTCTAACCACAATCCTGTGAGAAATCATTCATTTATTCTCATTTTATAAGAAGAATGTTAGAAGGTCAGAAAGCCTAAACAATTTGCCCAAGACCAGTCAGCAAGGGACAGCAGACTTGGCACTATTCACCCCCTTATTTGGCTATTTGTTGAGTGTTCCCTATTACCAAGCACTTTCTGGGCACCAAAGATACACTGGGCTGAAACTTATGAGACCCTGTGTGTCCTCACGGAGCACCTAGATAGGGAGCTAGACAATAACCATGATGAAAGCATAAGATATATGACAAGTTAAATGTACAACTGATTCAGTGATCATTGCTACTGTTCACCCAAACATTCCCCAGCCTTGGCGTTCTAAAAGTCTGGCTTTGGTAAATGACTGGTAAACAGTGTCATTTCTGGACTAGAGCATGTCATAGTTTAAGATTCTCTAGGGCACTCCGACTGCTTACTGTGATGGTCGGGATTCCAGACAGTAGTCACTTTATCAGCCTTGATCATAGAAAGAAAAGCACAGAGATAGCTAGGGAAGGCAAGGACAAGGCTATGTGTGAGAGAAAGGTCCGACTGCTACTAGTGTAAGTAAAGGATATTTCAGACAGAGCAACAGAGAAAGGTTCACTGTGAGGTCTTGTTCTGGAGTTTAAAGCTAACTGCAAGTATCCTGGAGCCCAGAGCCAAGGTATGATATCTAATGGGGTAAATCTCATTATAGAAAGAAATATGGTGCAATAGAACACATGCGAATGTGTGAGGCAGACCTGGGTTCAAATTCTGACGGCACTGCTAACCAGCTAGACAAAACTTTGAATTCTAGAAGCTCATTTTACTTGCAAAGTACAAAGAAGAGATTCCTGCTTAAAGGATTGTTATACAAAGCAGAGGGACTATATTAAAAGACAGTCACATGTTGTGCCTAAGATGTTTGATATTCAGACAGATAGTGAGCTTAAGCTTAACAGCCTAGGTTGTATGGTAATAACAATAAGCTTCTCTTGCAAACAATAAGTTTGCAAACAATAAGTTTGCAAACCAAAATTAGAGAAAAAGGAGGGCCACAAGGAAAGCCAACATTTTGGCCCTAGCCTTCCAAGGTCAATTAAGACTCAGGACATATGAGAACTTATACTGTAACATCATGTAACTCAGTAGTGTCCCAAATTTTCTGATCAAGGAGATTATGGGGCCAAAGAGGAAAGTGATAGATGATGTAGAGTGTGCCTAAGGAGAGTCACATGGGGAGAAGACAGTCTCTCAGGCTTTCATGGAGAGCATACTGGCCAAGCAATGGCCGTGACTCATCCACATGGCTGACACTGACAAAGGTTCTACAATCTGAGGTACAAGATCTCAGGATGAATCCTGAGGGGATTTCACTGACCTTATCAGACCCAAAAGCTACAACTCTTGTTGCATAGATCTTGCTCAATCTTGGTCTTAACCATCCAGCAGAAAAAATAAAAACAAAGTATAAGAAGTAAAGTCATACTGTTATGTTGAGCTGTAGGGGACTCAGGTCAACAATTTCTGACATTGCCAGAGAAGTGGAAGACCCAATACTATTATGGACTACTGAAGTCTTTTAGAATATTTTGCTCAGTTAACATACCTATAATATCAAATAACAGAACTAAACAAAAAAGGGGATACAGATGAATGTCCATTTTGTATCTGTGTATTTAAAATGGTTAAGATAGATATATAGCTACATTCTCTTAATGAATAGAGGGATTTGTTCTAATGGTGTTTGTAAATAGGATATCATGTCCATATCTCGTACAGCAAATACCCACTAGGAAGGAAGTATGCAATGTGTTAATTATTGAAACTGTCATACCAATTTGGTTTGAAACTGTCTCATTGCTATTTGTTTCTCAATAAAATTATGGAAAAAAAAATAAAAGACAGTCATTGGGATGGTGTAGAATTAAATATTGGTGTCCCCGGTGCTTCTCTTCCCCACCTGAGTAGCTTCCTGTTCTTTGGGCTATAGAATGGCTTTTTCTCAAATTTCCATGATTACACTGCCTTTCTCCCTCCAAAGCCTAGTTCTTGTTTTCCTCACTTTGATTTCTTTGCTTTGTTTGGCTTGTATGCTTTCGCTGCTTTTCATTTGTATTCAGAGAATTATTTATTCCCTGTGTGACAGTCCCAAGGTGAACATCTTCAAGTTTAGTTTTGTATTTTATAGCAAATAAGCATTGTGTCTCATTTCCTATCACAATCTATCCATCTGCTCTTCTTGTTCCTTCCCAAAAAATGATGAAGAAGAAAATTTCCTAGGGCTGGGGAGATGGCTCAGTAGAATAAGCGCTTCCTTGGCAAGTGCAAGGGCCTGAGTTCAATCCCCAGTTCAAAAAAAGAAAGAAAGAAAGAAGAAAGAAAGAAAGAAAGAAAAAAAGAAAGAAAGAAAGAAAGAAGGAAGGAAGGAA
>NW_004524670.1:8143607-8163560 GCF_000260255.1 Octodon degus
AAGAAAGAAAGAAAGAAAGAAAGAAAGAAAGAAAGGAAGGAAGAAAGAAAGAAAGAAAGAAAGGAAGGAAGGAAGGAAGAAAGAAAGAAAGAAAGAAAGAAAGAAAGAAAGAAAGAAAGAAAGAAAGAAAGAAAGAAAGAAAGAAAGAAAATGAAAATTTCCTAGAGGTCTCCATCCATCCAATACAGTGTGTTCTCCTCTCTAGGATGCTGTATGCAGGCTGAAGCATATAAATGGGCCAAGTAGATTTATGTCTCCATGTCCTGTTTCCTGAATAATTTATGTCTTCATGACTAAGAAAGCACTTTCCTTGTCCACAGAGTAAAATCAATTATCCTTCCCTCTAAAATGAAATCATATGCATTTATTTGATGGGGCATCTTCAAAAAAACCAAGAAGATTGTCTAAAATATTTAGGCCAATTTCCCAACCATCCTGGATCAAGTTTAAGTAAAAGTGTATATTTTCCCCTATGGACAGGAGATATCACATACTAAGAAGGCCTGGTTCTTCCTCTCAGTGAGTCCAGTGTCCAGATGAAGAACCAAATAGAGCACGATGAAGCACAGGGTAATTCACACAGTGGCAAGAAAGCAAACATCAGGGGCAGGCCAGGAAGATATGATTCATGAAATGAGGCTGCAAGTTCTGCAGTAAAAGTTGGAAAGGGGCTTGGAGGATGCTGCGATGGGATGTAAGATTCAAATGATCTTTTGGACTTGATAAAAAGCTGTGGTTCTATGAGATGTGAAAGTGTGGACATTTCTGGTTTTACCCATGGAGACATAGGTCTGAAAACTCTGGATACAGACATTGACTTTGTACTGAATTTATATTGGTTCTAATACAGAAATGGGAAAGAGAGAGAAGCAAAAGAATGGGCTTCAATAGACACTGTTCTGTGAAATTAAGTTTTCTCATTTGATTTTCACAATACCTCAGCAAGAACCTGCATTACCAGAAGCTATTATTGCACCCACTCTATATGTGAACAGACTAAGATTTATAAGGAATAATAGGGAGCAATCTCTGCTCCTCAACCCAACAAGCCTGACCCTTTGGAACCAGTAATTTGTCTGGTGCTAGGGGTCCCTGCATGTATCTCTCTGGGTTCCTGAACTCTTGTTTTGTTGGAAGGTTGCTTTTCTTATGTTACTCATCTCAGGGCAATCCTAGGTATCTGAAAAGAGTGAAAGAGTCTTATTGAAAATGTTGTTATCCTTTTTGTTGACTGGCTGAGGACGATGGCGCTGGGGATGTGTGGTTTCACTCTCACTGTCAGACTCCATTTCAAATTGAAACTTTAGAACTATTTTGCCTTTACCAAGACCCTCTAGTGACATAATGTTCATCATTATCTTAGTCCTACTCACCCCCCTCAAAAGCAGAAGGTCACACTCTTACAATCCTTGCTCCTTATGACAGTAGGTTTCCTTTCCTGCTATAAAATAGCCTGGTTTAAAATTATATGCTCCTCTCTGATAATGCAAAGTAACCTTTTGCTCTTAGATAATTTAGGAAAAGAATTATAGTCTAGAAGCTCTTTCTTCTCCGACATTCAAAATGAAGTGGAAGGGACAGCGAGACCCTGAAATTAAGCTCCTTTACCCTTTGGGTATAATGGTATTGGGAGTTAAGGGTGGCCCCAAAGCAGGCCCTCACGAGACTGCATTATTTTGATCTGAAACTGTCTTTGCATTTGAGTGGGAAAGTTTCTCCCTAAATAGCCTCCATAGAAAGTGCACTATACTCCAGCTCGATGTGTAAGCAAGTTGTGACCTAACCTAAGAATATATCCTTGTAACCCAGCAACTGAATGTGTGCCAATCACAGCACCAGATTTCAGCCAATCAGATGTTGTCAACAGAGCATACCATGCTCATATAACCAAATGCCAACTGCACCCAATCAGGATGTTTCTGTGTGTCATTTCTTTCTCTCTGACATAAAAATAACCTGCACATGTGGTAGGGTGAAGAATTCTGAACCAACTTTGGTCTGGAATACTGCCCAGTTCTAGGGCCCTTTTCTTGTTCAAATAAACATTGTTACACTTAACTCATCTTGTATTTTTCTTCAGTATCTTCAACTTTTCTCTTTCCCCAGAGGTCCAAAACTTAGAAGTACTCCCAAGCACTCTCAGGTACCAATGAGGTCTAGTGACACTTGAGTTGCTATTTTGTGTTTTAATTTGTTTAGAATGATATCTCTGGGGTGGTTTGGTAAACTATAGTGTATTCATTTATCAACCAAGTCTGCTTGAAAGTTTCAATGAAAATGTTTCTATAATAAATGATATACATAAACCTACAACAGTCCTGGGGACCAATTGGACCTTGCACAGTTTCTCCTGTGGCTATTTTGTAATGCTTTCCATTTGGGTAGAAAGTTTTCATATTTTTTTTTGTACACACTTTCTCATTGTTCTTTTTGACAATGAAGCCAACATGATGTTGAAGTCTCATAAACAAGGTTTATGGCACTACTCGCCTCTTGGCAAAGTAAAGGAGGAATATTTATTGTGATTTCTTTATCAACAACATTTTGGAGGAAGAATGGGTTGCTTTAAAAATAGATTAAGTTGAATTATTTGCTTCAGAAATACAGCCAGTGCTAACAATGAAGTCTTGAGTCAAGTTTAATTCTGTTCTGCAGGCTGGCAGCTTTATGTGATTGAATTAGTAAACCAGATCACATACTCATATATCCAATTTGTTTCTGGAGCAAAGGTTCAACTTTTCATTTTCCAGATGTGAGAACAAAGGTCCCAGTAAGATAGGAACATGCCCAAAGTCATGTACGAGGTCAGTGGCCGGACTGCAATGAGAAACAAAGCCCCCTGATTCTGCCAGCAGGGTTCTGTCCTCTTTCCTAGGGGGTCTAAGGCCATTTTCTTTTTGACTTTGTATTAAGCACTACTTAACTCTCATGAACTGAATGGGTATAGATGTTCAAAGCAACACACATTGACACAGTTTTTGATTCTCTGTGTTATCCTTATGCTATTTCCTCTTGGGCATAGAATGTTTAAAAATATGATACCAGGGGCCGGGGAGAGAGCTCAGAAGAATAAGTGCTTCCCTGGTAAGCTCAAGGACCTGAATTCAATCCCTGGCTCTACAAAAAAAAAAAAAAAAAAAAAAAAAAAAAAGAAAAGAAAAGAAAAGAAAAATATGATACCAAAAAAAAGCAAATCTGCTCAGTTGAGGGCACCATAGTGTAGTAAAATAGTTTTGATTTTAAAATTGGAGCAATGTGGGTTTCCAACTTGGCTCTATTGCCAACTAGCTGCATGGCCTTGACCACATTACAGAACCCCTGGTCTTTAAGCTGATATCTGACCCAAGCGGATGTTCCATGTACACACCTCAGCATCTCTTTTCAGTCCATAACAATGAACAGTGTGGACTAGGTGAGTTTGTAGAACATGTTTTAAAATTAAAACCAGAGAAGTGACCATTAAATGTGAAGAAAGCCTTTTAAAGCGAAAGAGATCTTCATGTCCTACTTCCAATAACCAATGTATACACATATCTTTTGGCTGGTGATAAACCATAGTTACTAAAATAAAGTTTTATCAAATTATAACTTAGTTGTATTTTTTGAAATGTAAACACCATAATAGTTTTACATATTCCTTTCTCTGAGACATTTTTATAACTTCAGTAATTTTTATAACACCCATATCAGGTGCGGTAGGTGCAGTCATAATTGGATCTGTTCAAATGAGGCATGCAAAAATATCATGTTTTGCCTGGCTAGTCCAGAGAACCAACATGAGTGTGACCAACTTGGAAACAACATCCAGGTACCTTAAGACTTTTGTGCTTTTCAGCTCTGTGCCTCTCACGATTATGAAGAAGAGTTCATGATCATAGTAGGACCACTCTTATCTGACCCAGAACAAGGATTCCACAAAACAAAACTGCTCAAAGTCTCCAGTAATGAGATAGTATGCTTTTCCTTCATCATTTTACATGGACACAAATCTCCAAGTTGTTGTACATCAGTAGAGTTTAATGTCCAAACTTGCACTCACCATTTTACTGTTTTGCTAGAATCAACTATCTGAAGCTCTGTCCAATTTCGCTGTCACTTCTAAGTTTTACCAAGTGAGTCTTTACTGCTGAATGGCTATTATATTAAATTGAAACAGTCTGTATGTATGATGAGTTGATGTGAATAACTAGGCCATTTTCTCTGATCAAATGTGTGCGTGAGTGTCCAAAGTCTTTGGAATGAAAAAGGTGTATGGAGTGAATATGCCCGCCCGCACGCATTCCCATGTCAAGTTCCATACTGCCTAATGCCAGTTCTCAGGGACAATTCTCCACTTCCAGGCTCAAATTGCGTATTGTTAATGCATGCCATTAAGATTAATCTTTGCATTGGCTGTCAGCTTTTATTTCTAGACACAATTTTCTTTGCTGTAGTTAACTTTAGTTATGAAATTTTCAGATTCTAAGACTCAAACAACACTTTCAATTGAGTTAATTGGAAGATTCGGTGTGTGAAGAAGCAAGTCAAATAAATATGAATGAGCCAATCAATTTACACAGGTAAAAACTGCTTATCTTGTGAATTCTTTAAAGAAAGTGTGGTCTCCGCATTCATCACACATAACATTATGCCGTTCTTAGTCAAATATAGAATTTATAAGAGAAGGAAATGTTCACTGAACACCTATCACATATGGCCACTGTCTTTCCTCATAGATTCACAGACATTAATTCATTATCACAACACACAGCAACATCACGGATGCTATAGCTTGTGTCAGAATGTCACCTCAATGCCTCCTGTGATCGTAGGTAGGGCTTTAGGGAAGGCAACTGGATCTAGGATGTGATGCTGCGATCAATAGTGTGTGATTATGAAATTAGTCCACTGCTTGGTTTGGCACAGTTCTGGGAAGGATTAAGGATACCCCACCCGGGATGGATATGTTATAACGAACAGGAAAAGGATCATCTCTTGCCACTTGTGGCTGGTCTCTTGTCTCCTGTCACTTGCTGTCTTCTGCCTTCTATAAACTATTTTTCCTTTGCGATGCCCCTCTACCATGCCACCCTGCCTTGGAGCCAGCCAATGAGGAGCTGAAGCTTCTACAAGCTCCAAATAAATTTCACTCTTTTAACTTGGGATGTTGGGTATTTGTGTCAGAGGTGAGAAAAGTAATAAGAGGGAATTCATATTTTCCTATAACCAATAAGAAATACGACTCTTACAGAGATAAAATAGCTTGTGTCACTGTACTATTAAGTACAGTGGCTAAAAACAAAAGGCAAGCAAGCAAGCACTCAGGGATTTCCATTTCTCTCTGCAAGATGCTCTTGTCACTTCAATATGTAGAAAAAGAAGATAGGAGCTTTCAAGTTTTTTCTTACCTTCCTTACTAATACCCGTAGGATTACTGCCTGTGAGTCTGCACAACATGTCCATAATGCTAGTTTTATCCCATATAGATTATGTCCAGCTCTGAAGGATGTGGAGAATTAGGCAGCCAATCGACTAGGATATGTTTATATCACTTTTCTTCAGGAGTCATTATTCATCACTTTACCTGAGGAGGTTTTGTTTTCACCACCATTATTGCCATCTCTATCAAAAAGGTGATTGTGGGTAGGAATTTCCACTTGTTTTGCTCAATAATATATTTTGCAATTTACATTTCTTAGAGAGCTTCAGCTTTTACATTCATTGAATGTAGACATTCTCAGATGTAAGTCTTACAGAAATTCAAAGGGGACCATCTTAACTATGATACTTAATTGTGACTCTTCTTATCTAGTGGCAGTTTTTGCTTAGCTCTTAGCAAAGATGGTGCAAGATCAGAATGAGGAGAGACCAGAAGTATACTCAACTCTTACCTGAGGATATAAATTCAGAAGCATCAACCCAACAACTCTATAAGCATGAGATCAGATACACTATGTTCAATTAGATAAATAAAGGAATAAAGATGCATAGCTCTAGACTATAA
Source organism: Octodon degus (assembly GCF_000260255.1). Lineage (NCBI taxonomy): Eukaryota > Metazoa > Chordata > Mammalia > Rodentia > Octodontidae > Octodon > Octodon degus. The sequence goes on from NW_004524670.1 coordinate 8,149,591, forward strand.
TTGTTCTCTTTAAATAAACAATCCTACCTTTGCTTAAGATACCCAGCAGAATATGTCCATTGGATGTTTCCTTGTTCCTTCCAAATATTCTACTTATATGTCATTAGACACCATCAATACTGTTGGTATGTCTACAAGACTATTGCTTTAATGCACAAGTACACAAGAACTAAGAAAAAGAGGAAATAATAGCAAATGTTGGAAAGTGGAAATGACAATAAGAGTAATAATAGAGTGACAGAGTATTAAATGGAAGAAGATACAATTCCAAAAACAACACTAACAAAAACATGACACCATACATTAGAAAAGAAACATAGTTTTTATAAAGAGATTCAGAAATTCTACTGAATTATTATTGTAAACATAGATCTTGGACCCAAAAGAAAAATGAATAATGACTTTCAAATTCTTAGGGAAAATAATACTCTATCCTGAAGACTATACCAATTGAGCTATTGATTAAATGCAATGATATAATAAAGACATATTTGAATCTATAATGTTTTATTTATCTATTTATACCAGGTATTGAACTCAGGAACTTGTGCTTGCCACGTGGGTGCTTATGCTGCTGAGTTATCTCTATGGTCCATTTAAACAAGAGAATAAATCAAGGAGAAGATATAAGATCCAGCAAACAATAAAACCAAGACAGGATGAGTCTACTCACATAACTAAAATAGTCAGATTCACGAAAGTATAGTATAAAGGTGTTACTGTGGCCTGGAGGGAAGGGGAAAGGGGAGTTACTGGTCAACAGGTAAAAAATGTTAGTTTCACAAAATGAATAAATTCTAGAGATGTTCTGTACAACATTGTCTATTAACAATTCTGTAATATACATTTAAAATTTAAGAAAGATGTCCCAATAAGTGTTATTACCATAAAAGTAACAATGGAAACAAGTGGCAAAAAATCAGTAAGAATACTAGACATAATTTTTATAGTAGTGAAAAAGCAGCAAAAATACTTAAAATGATTTTTACAAATCAGGAAGTAGTAATGTAAGCCTAATTTAAATACACAAGCCATGCTAAAAGATTCAGTTACAGGTGTTGCAAGTCGATGCTGTCTGACAGAGAAACTTTGGAATAGACAGAGAAGTACTAGTCTTCATAGAAATGTGCATATGTAGATGTGATATGACAGAGCCTACATTTTATAAGATAAAATCTCTTCTGTTCTGTGTAGTGTTTCCTGACATGGCAAGTTTAAGGACCTCTATGCCTGATTCCTAAGAGGGAGGCAGGGTGAGTCTCTTGCTGGCTCTCATCTTCCAACAGTAAGATACCCAAAGATTTTGCTGTGCAGAAATGCCTTTGAGTGCACAAGAGGAAAACACAAGGGAGCAAAGAGGAGATAATTTCTAGGGCACAGAAGGTGTTGAGATCTTAAAGGTCCTATATGTGGGGCCCAGTCACTGAGGCTTCTGGGGTAAGCAAAGGTTTTAGAGTCAAACCTTCAACAGAAGGTACAAACCTGCCCAAAGCCGGTACTCTTGGCTTGGACAAAGACAACGTCAGTAGTATTTGTGAAAACCTCAGGAAATAGATCTCAACCTTAAGTCTCTAGCTCCACTTACCATTTTAATATTTTTTTTTTGGCTTTCTATAAGCTACACATGCACTCTAGAGTAATCATAGCTTTGTTTTTATTTATAATAGCAAAAAAAAGAGGTCTGAATAGCTTTTATTTGGTGACTCAATCTATTTTAGGAAATGATGCCGATCTATATACAACATTTCAGACTATCTTATCTTTGTATCTTTTCACTTGGGGATACCAAGCGTTTCAAACTACCACAAGGCTTGCTTCATCCCTTCTTCTTCACCGAATGGAATAATAAAATCAGAGAACATCACAGCCCCGCAAACAACTTGAGTATTCATGAAATGTTCCATTCTTGTGTACTTGGAGTTTACGGTGCTCCCTGGCTTCCCCGATGGGCCTTGCTGCCACCCTGCGGGGGCTGCTGCCTCTCACTGCAGCTTACATATCACCATATTCCTAGGACTAGCACGCTCACTCCATCTCCCTAATTCTTCTGTTACTTTTCAGATGAGTCTCCACACTTCAGACAGACTATAATTATTTTATGCACACATTTACCTCTTTGTTTTTTTCCTAATTCTCTCTTCCTACTCAAAAGTTGCTTATGTGCTATCAAGGACCTTATCTGTCCCTTGTACCTGTATCCAAGGCAATGGTAGGTGTTCTTTGAGTATTTATAGACCTTAAAATAAGAACTGAGTGTCATAATTGACAAGATTAGGCAAGCTTCTGATGTGCAATTGTATTTCCAAGCAGTTGAAATGCCAATAATGGTAGCCGTCTAACTTTTGACCACAATGTGATTGAGTACACTGTCCTTTGTACACTAAGAAGCCCACTGAACTTTCAAGACTGCTGCAGGTAAGAGCTGCAGGTAAGGGTCTGAGAGCATGCCTGAGTTCCAGACCTCAAATTTACAACTGGCAATTCTTCAACCAGCAAATACCAGTACAGAAGCCATTTACCAACATAGAAGTGGAGAGGGGAGAAAAAATATTGTCTTCTCTACAACCATCCTGAAATGTACTGCTTTAAATCTATTGTAAGACAATAAAGCCTCAACCGGGGATTGAACTCAGGTCCTTGCACTTGCCAGGCAAGTGCTTATTCTACTGAGCCATCTCCCCAGCCCCCTCAGAGAAGTAAAATGTCCTGAGTAGGAATGCATAGCAGATAATTGTCTAAGTATTACAATCTGAACTTTGTCACATCTACTGCTGATATTCTGTGCACTGTAAACTGTTATTTCTATAATCAGAATGTATGCTACTTTATACCCATAAGATCAAACCACATAGTTAAAACTGTGTCATTTTAATAACACAGGTCTTTATAAAGGGAAACCAATTTCTTCTTTAGTTTACTGTGAAGAAATTTAAAGAAATATTTTTCTTTATGGATCATTTAAATCTTTTCATATAGCAATTCTGAGGATCACGGTTCAAGATTTGAGGCTTTAGTGTAAACCAAGAAGGGAAATGATAAAAATGTCTTTTTTGATCTCATAATACAAAAGTAGCCAAACCTTCAAGGAGTTATAGGTTATCAGGAAGAGATTAAAATGTAAATGACTTTTTACTTACTGTAAGAATGTGGAACAAATGTTCAGAGTAATTTCTTTCCACCATGAATTCCTAATGAAATGGTGAGATCAATGTCAGACAGGGTGCAGAAACAGGACATGGAATAGATAGTAAAATAAGTCAAACTAAATGAAGTAAGAGACAGGAAACACATACATGTAATTATTTGATTTTGGTTTTAAGAGTGAGGAATATTTTTTATCAGAGCAATAATATTTGTTATTAGTCAGATAAAAGGTCAAATTTAAATATAGAGTTATATCTTCTATAGATATTCAACAAAACAAAAATATCTTCCCTTAAAGCCTCAAAACAGATTTTGAAAACCTTAATTTCAAGTTTTCATATTTTCATTATTCTGATAGCTATATCAAGATAATCTATAGAAAAAACATTTGTAGGAAAAAATCTTCATCAAACTCAAAAATGTATGATCACTACTTGAAAACAACAGAGAAAATCTTCCCAAACCATGATATTTTTCTTATAACTGAGTTTGTTAATCCATGACACTGTCACATATATTTTACACTCAATTCTAGACTGTTCCTCATTTTTTCTATTTTGTGTTTTGTGTGATGACTAGGAGTTCTTTTTTAAATTTATTTGGTACAGGGCCTCACTAAGCAGCTCTGACACATAGTGATCCTCCTGTTTCAGCCTTCCCAGTGCTGGAATTACAAGTGTGAGCCACCATGCCCAATCTCAGTGGCTGGCTTGGTGTGCTCTGGGTGGGGCTGGCACAGCATGTGGCATCAGGAATCAAACCTGGGTCTTGTGCATGCCTACAAAGGAGCTTAGACAACTGAGCTATCTGCATGGCCCTGATGACTAGGATTTCTAAGATGATACTAATTTTATGTAATTGCCATTTTAATGGATATTTTTTCTAAGCAAATGGTTGTATCTGATTTGATTTATATGCCTTTGTAAATGTTTCATATATACATTTGGGATTCATTTATTGACTATCTTCACACTGACTTCAAAAAATCACATCACTAATGTGATGGATCACTAATCCATCAGCCATGCTCACTGCACCTAGATTTGCAGCCACACACCCTCACTGACCTTATCTAGCAGGAAATAAGTTCAGGAAACAGAAACTTTAGTGCCTTTAGGGAAGCCCCTCATCACTGGTGCCTCTCACTATATTTTCTCTCCTGCTTGCTCAACAGCCATCCATATAAAAGTCTTCTTCACTCTCAGGCCTTGTAAATCTATGATATGGGGGTTGATTGATATGTGGCCCACTCTTCAATCCTGATGTCTCGTCTTCAGTATTCTCAGCTTTGTCTCCATGTGTCATGGGCCTCAGGTTCTACAGGAGGGTGGTTTGTAACAATCTCAAAACATGGACAGGGAGAGACTGTCTACAGATAGGATTTCCAAGTTGAGCCTGCTCTGCTGCACAGCGACTCCTAAATCCAACACTGTCATTCATGCCACCCATGAAGGTCCACAAGGTCATTCTTCTTACACCACGCTCTTGGGGACCAAAACCCCATTTTTTTCATAATTTTATTGATAAACAGATAGCAATGAGACAGTTTCAAATCAAATCGCTAGGACAGTTTCAATAACCAACACACTGCATACATTCTTCTTAGTGGTTAATTGCTGTACAAGATGTGGACTTGAGATCCTATTTACAAACACCATTAGAACAAATAATTCTATTCATTAAGAGAATGTAACTATATATCTATCCCATCCACTTTGAATACACAGATACAAAATGGACATTCATCTGTTTACCCCTTTTTTTCTAAGTTCTGTTATTTGAATATTATAGGTGTGTAAACTCAGCAAAATATTCTAAAAGAGTCCAGTAGCCCATAATAGCAATGGGTCTTCTGTTTAACTGGAAATGTCAGAAATTATTGACCTGAGTTCCCCACAGCTCAACATAACATCATGGCTTTACTTCCTATATTTCGTCTCCATACTTTTCTACTGGATGGTTAAGGCCAAGGTAAAGCAGGACCTATGCTACAAGAGTTGTAGCTTTTGGGTCTGATAAGGGCAGCGAAATCCCCTCAGGATTTATCCTGAGATCCTGTACCTCCGATTGTAGAACCTTTGTCAGCGGCAGCCATGTGGATGAGTCACAGCCATTGCTTGGCCAATGTGATCTCTGTGAAAGCCTGAGAGAGTGTTTTCTCTCCATGTGACTCTCCTTAGGCACACTCTACATCATCGATCACTTTCCTCTTTGGCCCCATAATCTCCTTGATCAGAAAATTTGGGACACTACCGAGGTACATGACGTTATAGTACAAGTTCTCATATGTCCTGAGTCTTAATTGACCTTAGAAGGTTAGGGCCAAAATGTTGGCTTTCCTTGTATCCCTCCTTTTTCTCTAATTTTGGTCTGCAAACTTAGGTTGTTAACCATCCAGAAGACAAGCTTATTGTTATTATCAAACGACTTAGGCTATTAAGCTTAACCTCACTATCTCTCTGCATTTCAAAAATCTTAGGTATAATAAGGAACAGGTATTTTTCATCAAGTATTGATATGTTGAACTTTAAGTCCCTACATAATATGATAAAAAAATTTAAAAATTAGATTATATTTTAAAAATAGGATAAAGAATTATATACTTCTCATGTTTGCACATAAGTCCAAAAATCTCACCATATACAACCTTGAAGCAGGACAGTCCTACAATATTCCTTTTCCTGTTTCTTGCTTTCCTTCACCACCCCCTTCTTCTTGAACATCCACCTACCCAAGAGACATCATAGCAGCAACTGGCATGACATGACAAGCAACCCATATTCTGAATACCAGAATGAAAGGCACTCCTAACATGAAACTACTATTACAAATTACCATCTGCAGTGCAGTAGCTTAGTTCACAGGTATCAGTATAAATAGTTAGTAAGGGTGAGAATCTTTCCAATTAACTGCTAGATTCAAAAAATCTCCTGAATATTCTCACGATCATTGCCTTGCTCATCTTTTACATATAACTGTATGGCTTGACACTGTCATGTTTCCTAGCTCTTCTCCTTTCCCTCTCTTGATGAGTTAGTCCTTGAGATCCTGCTTTCCTTTTACTTGTATTATAACTTTCTATTTGTATTTCTTCTTTTGAGTTCTTATACTAGGGAGACTATAGGATATTTACACATGTGTGTCTGCAAAACCCCATTTTGAAGGTTGAAAAAATTATAAAAACGCACACGCTGTTTCACTTTTAAAGCAGGGAATGCCCTAGAGGACATGCCATGACAGGGAGATGAAGACGCAAGCATGAAAGTTGACGTTCCAAAATCTCAGTGCTCTCACTCAGTCACCATCCATTCTCCCATGGACTGCAAGCACTCCAAGGGCAGAAGTTGCTTCTGCGGCCCACTCCCACCGCTCAGCACACTTCTTGGACAGAACAGCCTCAGGAACTCCTCACTAAACAGATACACATGTGAGCTGTGTCGATTTCTGACCATCCGATATGGAGAAATTTGGCAGCAGCAAATGGCATTCTTAATACCTTCCAACAGTACCACATTTCAACGGAGCAGAAAAGTGTTTTACTTCCAAGTGGAATCCTAGAGTACTCAGTGTAAACTTTTAAATTAAACAGATTTATGATAGCTCTGCAGAAGTGAAAGTTTACAAGGTGTTTTAAAGAAACTGATATCACAGCGCATATAATTTCCATAAGCATTTGAATGTAAGATTGTGTAATTCCTTTGCATCTGATGATGACGTAAGTGCGGGCACTGCATACTCAACCCTCCACCCTCAGTCAAAAGGGATGATCGGTGAATATAAAATTAAGGAGAAGCCAGCATCAGCTTCGGAAAGTAGGAAGAGTGCCATACGTATGTCCAATACGTAAGGGAATGAATGTTTCATGTAGATTGATGGTGTGAACCAGAAGCACCACTCACAGTCTATTCGTGGTTGTACCTATGACAGAGAAGGAGTAATAAGGAAGTGGTTGGGCCTGGAAAATTCATGTAAGATCAAATAGTTTGAAGGGATGAAAAGAAACCTTGGGGATGGGGGAACCCAATAGCCAGAATTCTGATTCTGCTGCTGGACTTTCTTGAATTAAAAGATCCTTCATGAAGATGCTCATAGAAGAAGCAAAGGGCGATTTGACAAGCTAGCGGACACCTAAAATAGGACTATGCTGGTATCCTAAGTACTGAAAAAGCATGATTGATACAAACAAGAAGACTATCTTGATGATACAGGTTGGAAACATGTGATACATTTTTTTTTTATGCATTTGGTACATAGAACAAGGTCTCACCATGCAGCTTGGACTCACAGTGATCTTCCTGTTTTCAGCCTCCCTGGTGCTGGGATTACAACTGTGCACCACCACATCGTGTCTCAGTGGCTGACTCAGTGCACCTGGGGGCAGAGGCAGTGCAGCATGTGGTGCAGGGGATCAAATCTCAGTCCTTGCGCTTGCCTAAGCAGGTGCTTAGTCCACTGAGCTATCTCACCGGCCCTCGTGGGACACATTTCATCACTCATCATAGGAGTAATGGACAACACACCTATAAGAAAAGACACCTATAGTAAGAGGAAATTATAACAAGTTAACCAAAATTTTATATCAGGAAGGGGAGTTCAAAAATAAAGACTCAAAACCCAAGGGCAAATATCTGTTTTTATGCTTTAGTTTGATGAAAGAAGGACAGCCATTTAGAAATGTAATTGAACAAAGAGTAAGATTTAATGGCAATATCAAAGGCAGGAAATCAAAAAGGACAGTCCATCCATTCAGATTACTTCTGGCTTCCCTGCATAGCATTTATACCTCTGGGGTATGGGCAGAATTCCCTTGGAATGAAATCTGGAATGGAGATAGGAGAGACTGACCTTTCTAGAGTTTTATGGCTTGCACTGGGGAAGAATTTTCGTTTCTGTAATTTTCCTTGTGTAAGAATAATTCTGGTTCCTATAACCAATTTGAGGGGAAGTGGGGAGAAGTGGCAGAAGAAAAGCTTGCTTCTGAGACCTTCAAATCTCCTTCAGTTGAAAATACTCAGCATGCCATTACATTGGTTTTATATTCTGGTTGCCAAAAAGATGAGGACACTTCATTTGAAAAATTCACAAGAATTGAGACAATTTGTGTCTCAGAAAAATTCCAGAACCAGCTTTTGATGACAGAGACAGCAGCAAAAGTAGAAAACATAATTGCCCACCAAAAACCAAAAGATGTAGGTTAAGTGGTCCTCTTGCATAATATCCCTTGTGGTGCCTGCTTCATCTCAGCATAAAAATTATAAAACATGTTATACACATTAAAATAATTAAGTTAAAATTAACACCAATTCAAGATAAGTTCTTTCATGTTTTTTAAAAATTATCACATGTAATAACATAAAATGTTTTCTTTGTTTTTCACTGAGATAGCTTATCATGGGAGAAGAATTATTAAATTCCTGAAATTTTTTGTTACACACCTTGCAATATAGCAATATAAAATGTGTTTCTAGTTCTATGTTTATTTCAAATTTAGTTTTCTTGGTGAATAAGATCATACACAAAGTCATAGAGAGAGAAAACCTCAAAGGTGAAGAAGTTTGGCATGGCCTGAGGCTAATAATCACAACACTTATCTTCTGTTCCTTCCATAAATTACTTAAATCGTTTTTATTGAAACTTGATAGTGTTTCCACCTTTTATGATATCCATCGTTCTCAAGATGTAATCAGTGCATATTGTATTTTTATGTTTCAGTGAATAGTTTTAAATTCTCTATAACTCCTTGAGTATAAAAATTCTATTTCACTTTTTTAAATGTGTTGATATGAAAAGGTTTTTTTAGTAGTATAACATTTATACTGTTTTCAGCAATGTATCACATAGCAATGGAAACTCTGGGAAACATTTCCAAACATCCGATTTGAAAATGCTTTGTTACCTCATAATGTGGCTGATGGTGAGCTCCTGCCAGGGAAATGGAAAGCATTAGGGAGGCCTTTTTTTAAATAGGGAGTGGGGCACATAGAGGATTATTATCATTTTCTTTTGTATATCGTAAGTATTACTTTTAACCTGCACTTTCTGGACTCATTTCAATGAATTACCTTAAGATAGTAATAAAGTAAATAATCCTTAAACATCTTTCATTGAGCACATTTAAATTCTAATGGATCAACAGAATTGAACAAAATGTGAAAGTGCCACTATAAACTACCTTGACTTACAGAACCTACTTTTCTTCTGTCTCATTTATTATAAATGAACTGCCAGCATGTATCTGAGAGCTCCATACCAGACCAAACTTCCAGCATCAATGCATGTTAAATATTAGGAAAACTCAGTCTTGTTCTTAATCTTTAATTAAAAAGAAATGTTCTCATCTGGAGTTCCAACAAATATCATGCTATATGCCAGCTGGGGTGTGTGCACCCTACTTTGGAGAACAAAGATCTAATGAAGTCAGTATAGAAGTACAATAGAAAGTTCATAGAAATGAGATAAATATTCACTGTGACATAACTATATAGTTAGAAATCAAAACTTGACTATAAGACACACTTCTAAAACTAATGTATTAGCTTGTTTTAAAGGATTGAAATCTAAAGGTAGGAAAGACATGTTTTGTTTTAGCAAATGCAAGCAGAAAAGAAGTAGGAGTCACAATATTAGTATCAAATAAAAATGTGTAGCAAGTTACATAGAGATTGTCATACTGGTAGAAAAGCATATTGGTAGAAAAGCACACTCTAGCACTGCCAAGATAGCTTAGCAGACTAAGCGCCTGCTTAGGCAAGCACAGGGACCTGGGTTCAATCCCCAGCCCCACATGCCATGTTGGCTCTGCCCTCAGATACACTGAGCCAAACACTGAGTCCAAGTATAGTGGTGCACGCCTGTAATCCCAGCACTGGGATGGCTGAAAGCAGGAGGACCATGAGTCCAAGCTGCATAGTGAGACCCTGTACCAAGCACACACACAAAAAAAAGGAAGAAAGAAAAAGAAAAGCACAGTCTACAAAGATTTCAAGAATAGAAACACACATGTGTTAGAAATGCTAGGCAAGATGTACAGAAACACAAACATGAGATACTTTGCATTATCATTTCAGCATAACTAAAATCTAACCAAGTATATAGATGATTTGAAGAGTCAGGTTAACTATACCTGCAAGATCACTTCAAAGAAGAGAAGAAATATCTTGTTCCTGAGATCCCAATGGACATTTGCAAATACATATCATTTATTTGGCTGCAAAATTAAAGTCAAAATAATTTTTTTTAAAAAATGGCAATTGTATAGTTCATGTTTTCAGAGGCTACTTAGATCTAAATGAAAAAATTGGTAACTTATTTTCATTGGCTTGTACTATGTGCCACTCATCCTAAGCCATCCTTTCAACAAAAAAATTGTACATTTGCTTTAATCTAAGAATGCATAATTTTATTATGTTCTAGAAATATTCCCGTTCCAGTTACTTCAAGAAAAAAGATGATGCTAGGTGTTATGATTTAGATAAAAACTATCCTCTAAAAGGCTATGCACTCAGAGGTAGGGATTTTGAAAAGTGATTAGATAAGGAGGCACTAACTTCATCAGTGGATCCATCTGCTGATGAGTTCGTGGCTGAACCTGCTGTTAAAAGGCAGGGACTGGCTGTAGAGCGTAGTTGTGCTGGATTAACTGAGGATCAACTTGTAAGTCCCAGCTGAACTGAATCAGTGCTATGCTGGGGGTGGAAGGCCCACCTGATGATAGTGCCAAAAGCATAGAAGGAGAACTGGAAGGAAAGAGGGCATGTGACTGATTCTCCTGGAGAAGCTTTCGTCCCACTGCTTCCTGATAAGAACTCAGCTGGTATCATCAGAGGAGCTCGGGTCCTCACTGTCACTGAGAACGGCTGTGGTTCTTTTCTCAGGAGCTCTGTGTTTTACTCTGAGAGTCATCAATGCAGATCCCTCAGCCTCATCTGTGGCACAGATCCTTCATCTCGCTGGTGCAGACTTTCTAGCTTCCACCACTGATTTTTGGGTCTGCCCAGTGCAGATCCCTGATATAGACTTGATTGAGACATTGCCATGGGCTCTAAGTCTGCAGCAGGACATTGCTGTGGGATCCAGGCCCTCACCTGGATTCTTTGGGTCTCTAGTGTGTGGAAAGATCTCTTGCACTCTTCTGCATTTGATTTTTTGGATGACTATTATAAAATAATCCTACAAATTGTGTGTGCTGTATTAAACCTATTCTCTTGCAAGCCCTGAGTACAACATGGGGGGGGGGCGTGTGCCTTTGAAGATATATCTTGTCCCTGGCCCTCCTTTCTTTCTCTGGCTTTGTCCCACATCTTTGCTTCCAGCTGCCAGGAGAGTAGCAGCTTTCCTCTGCCATGCCTTTTTGCCATAGTGTTTCCACCTTGACCCCAGATGGTCATGGGATGCTATGTATTGAAACCCTCAGTAAAAATAAACCCTTTGCCCTTAAGCTCCATAGTTCATATATTTTGTCTCAAGCTGCCAAATATACATGGCTTGGGCTATTTCATCTTGAAGAAATAAGTGCCTATCATACAAAAGCCAGGACATCTATAAAGGTGTAAAGACATGGATAAAAGTCTCCCACAAAACACTACGAGAAGATAATTTTGTCTTGCCATTCCAGGTTTGGTTTTTTTTTTTTTTTTTTTTTTCATGAATGCATGGAAGCATTCAGACAAGTTCCCACATGCTTCTCCCTCCACATCATAGGATAGTACTGTGAAGTTTATAATGTTTATCCATTAACTAAATGTATCACCAGTATCTCTCCATTCCGATAAATAACAATCTATGTGCTTTTTATTACAAATGATGATTTCCCACAGTTCATAGATGTTAGAAGAGGTATTTCATAAATTCCTCACCAACATTTCCTTTTTAGTTCATTTTAAATTGGTAGATATTTGTAGTACATAGTGATTATGTTTATCTTGCAGATTTTGTGCATGTACAAAACGCGTCTTCATTCTTGTCACTTTCCCTTACCTGCGCTTTCTCATCAGAGAAACCATGTGATAATTAAGTTTATGCAACTGATTTACTTCACTTAGCATTAGTAGGAGCATCCATGTTCCTACTAAGACTCAGATTCACTATTCTTTGTGGCAGAGTCCAGTCATTATCTATTAGTCATTGATCAGTGTGTTGCGTGTATGTATTACAACTTGTCATTTGATAGTGTTGGTTTTTTGTACTTGTGTTTTGCTTTTTTTGCTTGGTTAATTGTCTGTATTTTTGATGTCGATTTGACTTAGTTTTTATAAAACATTTTTCATTTTTATTCCTAAAACATTTTTATTTTTAAATTTGTCAGTTTTTTTTCTATTATCACATTTGGAGATCAAATTTAAAGTTGCCTTAGACATCCCAAAATTATAGAAAGTTTTGTGTATATTTTCTTCTAGTACTATTTTTTAAAAATTTCAGTCTCTCTATAGTGTGTTTTGGTGCAAGGCATAGGACTGGGAAACAAAGCCATCTCTACTCACGGTTCTTCCAGCTAACATTGACTTGTCTAGCATACATTCAAGTTCTGTCAAGTTCAGGAAGGTGTAACCAGAAAAGACCATGAAGTGGACAAATTAATGGAAAAATCCATGTAGTACAGACATACCCTCTTGACTTCCCTGGGAGGAGCTGTAGTATGACTCTCAGCCCATGGCAGGCATAAGTCACCTGGCCCTGAGCAAGTGACTTGGCATGCCTGTATCTCTAGTTCATCTATAAAATGATAATAATAGTATTTACATATGGGATTCCTGTGAAAGCAAAAAATCAACTGGCATAAGGTAGAATATCTAGTATCAGCTACTATTTTTGAAGTGACGAACCATTGTGCCAATCTACTCATTGAGTATCATTGGTCTCCACCCTTAGCTTGAAACACTATTTTGATCATTCACTAAAATCTCACATATTAAGCGGTTGTCTGGTCCTATTCCTGCATTAATACTTTCTAAGCAACTCCTACACATAATGTATTTTTCTGCTTCTTGATACAGGTACAACTGAATTATTCTTTATCATATAGTTCTGGACTAACCCTACCTTGATATTTTTCCAGATGAACTTGAATGTACTACATCAAATTGCACAAATAATTTCATTGGAATTTTAGTTGGGTTTGGGTTGAATATTCTATTTTCTCAGAAGTAATTAGCACCTTTCCATCAAAATAACTAAACAAATAGCAGCTTATATTTTCCAAAATACTCTTGGAGGATTATCTAATTTGAAACTCAAATTTTTTCTTTTTAAAAATTTGGCAATTTATACTTTGCTTTCACTTAACTGACTGAAAAACAAGGTTCTGAAAGGCTTATGAGCTCATGGCATTAACAGTGACCAAGCCAAGATTTATATTTGAATCTGTCAAGTGAAAACAGTCATCCTCTTTTCATTATATCCTGCCTATATGGTATCTTTTGAAAGACATCATCCAGAGCATCAGGAGGTGCAGATGTGAACCGCAGTTCCAACTTGAGCTCATATTTCCCAACTGGGCCTCAGTTAAAGCCCTGCGAGCTCATGTGCCAGGTCTTTCTCTGCTCAGAGGGTCCCCAGTGCTTTCTCTTTTTAAAGATACTCATCATCTTAAACATGATGCAGAAATTAAATATTTTAATGTGTTTCCAAGATCTATCCCATGTATTTTCCCTAATTTGCTTATAACTAATAGGCTCTAAATTAGTCTCATTAAGTGAATAATGTATAATTAACAAAAGGATTGTAAAAGAAAAAAGCTATGCATTCTCTGTGCTCAGCTTTCAAACACTCACACTAGTTTGCAGATAATTGAACAAATAAATCTCCCAAAATGAATTACAAAATCATTA
>NW_004524670.1:8163660-8200909 GCF_000260255.1 Octodon degus
TGGGTTTTATTTCAAGATTATGAACTTTCTTAATAAATTTAGACCACTGAGGTGTGTTAGTGCTTTTACTCACCCTAGAGATACAGGTAATGAGAACTTTTGCTAGTAAGCTTATATCCAAAATCCACGATTCTTAAAATGTCAGTTATATTTTAAGATGATGCAGCATAGCCTAGTCTCAGTTTGAGAGGCCAAATATTTTCAAGAATCTTAGCTGTCTTTTTTATACCACTGTGTTTACCTAGGTATCAACAGTGTTAAATTATTTTCTTCAGACCCTGAAGCCCACGTACAAATATATCTCCCGTTCTATGGTAAAACAAGAGTGTGAGAACACTTCTTAATGAAAGACAGACTCTCAGATTGAGAACTTTAAAGTGAAAACCTTGATGAAAAGATACCAAATGAATGACCAAAAACAAATATAATCTTAGGAGAGAAAACACAGTCCCCTTTCCAGTGCCTACAAAATGCCATGAGGACACTTCTTATTCCTTGGGGGGCACATTAACACTGAGGAGAGTATCTATTTTGCTGGAAAAGGAAAGACAATGCTTTTCTTTCTTTTCAAATATCACATAAAACCATGTTAGAAAAATTGCATTTAAGTGAGATTTTGACTAATAGATAAAATTTACTAAGGCCATAATATCTGAGCTTAAGTACCACGAGTTCTAGACAAGGGACCCAGTCCTCTACTCAACAAATGTATGTCTTTAAGCATTTTGATACAGTTTCTGCACAAAACATCTTACCTTTCCATTTTTCTTAGGGTATGGTTCAAAACAGAAGCTGCATGGGGAAGAAAGAGACCTGGATTCAATTTCATGACTCCTCAACATGCAATGCCTAGAACAGGAAGGATCAAATAGAACTTTCTTTCACAAGGGAAATGTTCAGCATCTGTACTGTCCAATATGGTGGCCATTGGCTATGGGCGTATTGAGCACTTAAATAAAGTGAATACCACACTCCTAACTTTACTTAACTTTAACATGTTTAATTACACTAGACACATGCAGCTACTGAATAGCTCAGGCATAGAGTCATGCCTATGTAAGATACACAACTGGTCTGGTGTTTGGAGGTGGTAATGACAGTGAGCAAGTTACATGTTACCTCAGTTTGTGTCACATTGCACTGAATGTGAAATTTAGCTACATGGTCTGTAATCATGAATTGAATAAAATACACCCTAGTGTAATTTTAGAGATTAAATTTGTCTTGCTGTCATTTCCACTCATTTCCCAAGCCATTGCTTTTCTGTTATGTGGTATACATTCCAAAAGCAACAAGCAATCTCAACTATCGATCCATTCTACAAGCAGTGGCAGTATTCTCTTCACTCATCTTGACTATAAATAGTGAAATCTTACTAAATGACAACACTCATTTCTATTTAGTATTGTGTCTGTAGAGTATGCAAATATGCACCTTACTATGAGTTTTTTTCAGAAACTACCCTTGTAGTTTAACAGAAAGAATTTCCCCCATGTGTTTAACAGAAGAATTTCCCAGTGCTGTGAGTTTTTAAAAATTGTTTATCTCTTTGCTGCAAAACTTTTGAGGGTCTGATTGTTCATTGGAGTAACTACTAAGACATAACTTTCTACTTAAGGAACATAGAGTAAAAAGGGTGAAAAATCAGAAACTGTTTAAATACATTTGAATAATATTGTACCTCAGGGTTAGCAAGATAGCTGAGCAGACTAAGAACCTGCTTAGGCAAGCACAGGGACTGTGGTTTGATCCCCAGCACCACATGCTGCACCAGCCCCACCCCGAGGTGGGCTGAATCAGCCACCTGGTCCAAGCATGGTGGTGCATACCTGTTATCCCAGTACTGGGAAGGCTGAGAACAGGAGGATCACTATAAGTATGAGCAATAATTTAAACAATTTTTAAATTATACCTTAGATTTTAGAAATACATACAGGGTAGGATATAAAGAGAAAATCAATAACATAGAGAGAATCAATAGCATAATTATATATACTGAATCAGTAGCATGCCATTATCCACTCCAGTTCTTCTTTTATGTGTTGGCAATGTTCATAGTGAAGAAGAGTAGACAACTCTCTCTGAGCCCAGTGAGGCCTGCACTGGGCATGTGATGCATACCTGGAAGTTGACGGATGTGTAGGAGTTCACCACTTGTCAGGAGGACAAAAGGAAACCTAGGGAGAGAGAAAGAGCTAGGAAGTAAGCAAACCAGAGCATGTAGGAAATTTGGCATGATTTCATGTGCTGACCAGACAACCTAGTTTTCATTCCCAGAAAGACATGCTAGAACTCCAGGGTAAAAGACCTAATAAGACTCTTGTCATCCAATCAGACACTTCTTTTCTCAGAGTTACTTTCATTTCATACTGTCACTTAATGTTGCAGACAGAATTTACAAGGGAAACAATTTAATATGGGACACATAATTTAAAGGATAATTTTATGATATTCACCCCAGGAGTTAAATGCCAAAGAGTGCAGGAAATCTGTCCTTAGAGATCCCAAGACTCCAGCTGAGGGACTGGATCCCATGGCAATATCCTGCACAAGTTCAGTTGAAGACCTAGAGCCCATGGTGATGGCCTCCATGAATTCAGCCAAGAGCTCACAGCAATGTCTCATGCAGGCCTGTTTCACAGGTCTGCACTCAGAAAGCTCAAAGATCAGTGATAGAAGCTAGAAAGTCTGTACCAGCAAGCTGAAGGATCTGTGCCAGCAGGCTGAGGGATGAGCCCTGGAGCCAGGAAGTGACTGTCAAAGTAAGGACCAGAGCTTCCCCAGAAAGAATCACAGCCGTCCTCAGTGACAGCGAGGTCCCAAGCTCCTCTGATGATGAGTACAGCTGAGTTCATGTCAGGAAAACCAGGACAGCAAGCTTCTCCCAGAAAATCAGTAGTGTGACTCATCCACTCCAGTTTTCCTTTCATGCTGTTGGCAACAATGCTCAGGTAGGCCTTCCACCCCCAGCACCACACTCATTCTATTCAGCTTGATGTTACAAATTGACCATTAGTTATTCCACCACACTTACTGAAAAGTCTTATCTCTCTTTTCACATGATACTTTCTTGATTTTCTTCTTTTATGAAAAGTTTGAGAATTTCCTGAATTGAAAAATTCATGGAGACCTTCCATTGTCTCTTTTCCTGAGGTGAAATTTTGGCTGACTTCCACACATTTGTGACTGAACAGCTGTGATTTACGCTGCTCACCCTCAGCCTGTCTCACTAGGGCAATCATCTCCTGAGTTTTGCCTGAAAGTCTATCCAGTTCCCAGCATGCGGAATTTGATGCAGTTGAATGTGAGACCTGGCATGCTCTCTGTGAGTAAGTGGCCAGCTGAAGAGCCTAAGCTTTGGTTGGTGAAAACTTCAGCTCCTGTCTTCACTTTCTGTGATGTTGGATAGGTCACTCATCATTTTGAGCTAGAGTTTCCTCAGGTAGTTAAATGGATGCCCATGGATTGGATTTCACGGTTCTCTGTTGAAAAAAAAAAAGTAATGAATGATGATATGAAAAGTAGGGAAACTATCAAAGTTTTGAAGGTTCTTAGGACCTGAAGAAAATAAAGTGCAAAGCTTGCAAAAACGTGATGACCTCTGGCTCACTTAAAATGATCAGTCTTTGCATTTGATTCTGATATATTAATATGTCAATTGATAAAATTCAGCTGTAGCACATTCCACACAGTAAGAGTTACAATTCCTGGAAACATTCATAAATTGTGCTCATGATGATTTCAAAACTAGAAACAACACATTTAGGAAGCAGATATATATTCCTAACACTTGCTAAAAAAAAATCACCCTAATGGGTTAT
The DNA here is from genome assembly GCF_000260255.1 of Octodon degus. NCBI lineage: Eukaryota > Metazoa > Chordata > Mammalia > Rodentia > Octodontidae > Octodon > Octodon degus. The sequence continues at coordinate 8,167,482 of NW_004524670.1, forward strand.
CCACAGGACTGGCAATGTCAGAAGTTGCTGACTTGAGCCTTTTATTATGGTCTTCCGGACTATGTTGGATTATTTTGCTGAATTCACACACCTACAATATTTGAATGGCAATGGAATACCCATCTCTGACAAGACTAAACAAAAAAGAGAATATAAGTGAAGGACCACTTTGTAGTGAAAAAATATATATATCTGTATATACAAATTAGTTAGGATAGATATACACCTACTTTCTCTTAGTTCAATGAGAAGCAAGATTTGTACTAATAGTGTTTAGGCAAGGTATCATGGCTGCATCTTGTACTATGAATAACTACTACAAAGACAACAATATGTAATGTCTTAATTATTGTAACTGTCCTACTAACCTGATTTGAAGCTGTCTCATTGCTATGTCTTTATCAATAAAATTAATTTTAAAAATTCACCACAGATTCTGTTGTGGTCTGGGACCTTCTCCCCAATCGAGAAGGATCTCTGAGGATCTTTCATTGCTTTCCTTGTCTTCTGTTTCTGCCAAGGGGAGTCTATTTCAGGGACTGTAAAGTTACATGATCATATCAATAGATGCAGAAAAATCTTTTGACAAAGTCCAACACTCATGATAAAAAAGAAAACTTACAGAAAATTGGAATAGTCTTTATCTCAATCTAATAAAAAGCCATTGATGACAAACCAATAGCAAAATCATTCTAAATGGACAAAAACTGAAAGCACTCACTCTGAAACCAGGTACAAGACAAGGATCTCCACTATCATCACTCCTATTCAGTATAGTTCTGGAAACATTAGCCAGAACAATTAGACGAGAGAGAGAAATGAAAGACATAATTAGAAAAAAAGGAGTTAAATTATTCAGGGATGATAATGTACATGCAAGACCCAAAAACTCCATGAAGAAACTCCTAGAATCAATAAACAAATACAGGCGTGTAGCAGGATACAAAGATGACTCCATTTTCACAGAATATGAAGAATAGATCAGTCCACACAGACAGAATACAGAGAACGATAGCTGCAAGGCACTGAGACAAAGAGAAAGAGTTGAGGAGAGACTGATTCGTAGGTGATCTTACAACTTAGAGCGATGGAAATGTTTTGAAACCAGCGAGAGGCAGCCAAGGCATAACATTGTGAATATACTAATTTCACTTTTAAATAGCTAAGTCTATATTATGTGAACTTCAACTCAGTAGGGTTTTTTTATTAGTTGTATTGAAAGTGGCCCTAAATGTGCCTGTCACTTCCCACCTGTGAGTGAGCCTGGGTTCTAACTGCAGTTGGGGGGATATTTGCTGTCTAGCTCATCTGGCCCTAGGTACGATACACACCTTTCCTCATCAAAACATTATTTGAGAGATGAACAAACAGGCTTAGAGAACAAACAACAAACTCATATAGTTGTGCATCTATATGACAACGCTGGAATCTCCATCTCCCATTCTCTTAAAGCATTGGGATTTCCAGTGATCACAAACTAATTCTTCCAGTGTTCTCCTCAGAGGGAGAGAACGAAAATGAATCTTGAAGCCTGCAGAAGGCTGACAGCGCCAGTGGAGACGTGTGGTAATAAATCCTTCTCACCTCTAGCCTTACAGCGAGCACTGCCAACCAGCCTTGGCTACAGACTAAAAACTTGTGAAGTTCCAAGCACCAGTTTTGTCTGGATTAAGGAAAAGGAGACATCCTTCAAGTGTTATTCTAGTAATTGCATAGAAAAATGAGGACTCTACATAATGTTTTGTTTTGGTTTGATCATTGGAGGCTTGAAGGTAAATTAACTTCTTTTTCTTTCCAAGCTCCTGGGAGCTTGTTTGTGTGTTTGTTTTATTTTGCGTTTTGGTTTGTTTGTTTTGCCTATTCACCACAATGCTACAATAACTGGTTAAATCCAAGCTCTTATGTGGTTTATGCCAAGATGAGGTTTTTTTTTTTCTTTTTTTAACTGTATCTAAATTACTTCATGAAATAATGCTGCTATCTGCCTCCAAGCTGCTGTCAAAGTTGAGGCCAAAAGCTCAGCTACAAAAAACAGAACAAGCTAAACTGTAGGTCTCCAAGGAAATAGTGGGGCAGAATTCATCTCTGGGGATAGCCCTTGGTAGACATCTGATTTCATGTTTTCCTCTAAATGGTGTAGGTGTTGCCCATACAACATATATTTCCTAGTTAAATTCTAATTCTAGAGCCAATAAGAAGTTCTGATATGTAAGCTGTAGTTTTTACCCAATTTCTAATCTGCTCCAAATAAAATATGAGGGAAACATCTCAGCTTTCTTAAACTATGCAACATAATCGTTAATATAAAATACTGTTGTCTATTGATAGCAACCATGATCTGAATGCATGATGAGTCAAGTGAAGCACATGCGCAAAAGGCCAGTAAGAAAATCTCTGTAAGGAGGGAAGACAGAAACAGATCATCACCATGCAATGACATAGCAAGTGTTGTTGTCCAAATGCGGATTAGCAGGACTCAGAGGGTCAGTGGTAGAGCATAAATTTTATTTTCATTCGCTCTTTATTCACCCATCAATCTTTTATCAGGCAGCCACAATATACAATGTCCCATTCATTTCTCTGGGTTCCACAGAAAGGAACTGAATAAATTTGTATGTATGAGGAGGTTTTATGGACAACTTAGATGCCACATGTGCTGGATGTTTGTTCTCCATCCCCAAAATATATTATCTACCATTTTCACTCTGCCCTATGACCTACAAAGCTTACCTTTAATGGACTTAACACTCATGAATTTTCACCTAAAAATCTCTTTCGTATAAGTGGCTTGATTTAGTATTTAAATTCCCTGATCAATATCCTTTATAGCATAGTGCAATTATATGCACATTCCTATTTTTAATGTTCACTTTCCTTAAATAATGTCCGCAAAGTAATTTTCTTGCATATCACAATAAAGACATTCTATTAGTATATCAGGTTTTGTGCTTTGTTTTATATTTTACAAAGTATCTCATTGCCATTGTCATTTATTGTTCTTGAAATCATTTATACCAGGTCCATCTTTTAAAAATCTGGACAAAATTGTACAGATAAAAATCTCATTGTATATTTCATTTTTGTCAACTTTCAATTAATAATAACATTAAATATGAGTATATTTGCTGTTGTTCGTTGTACTTTATGTTGATTACTTCCACACAGTATTTACCACAATATGTAGCTGTAATTTCATCACCTAAAAATAAAACACTTTCACAGGTTTTTTTAATTGTAGCAAATCTTTTCATTTTACCTAAGTGCAATTAAAATGGCAACATCAAAATTATACATTTAAAATATGTAGCTTTCATTCTTCAAGGAAGACACCCATGGTACCCACACAGTGGAGCATGACTCAGCTATGAAAGGGCTGAATTTCAGTTATCTATGGGAAATGGGTGCACCGTGACCTCGTAATGCTTAGTGCACTAAAACAAACACTTAAGTATCACATGACTTCTTTTACATGAGAAGCCCAAAATATATAAGCAATGCAAAGAACAAAATAAAAGGTAATAGGAAGCAAAGATAGACCCATGGATCTACAGATGAAGGAGGGACAGAGAGAGTAAAAGGATTAAGATGAGATATGTGACATGTGCCAACTCCCCTGGATGAATGTATTCATTTTGTACCACAAACATGTGCTAATAATAAAATAAAAATTTTCTGAGAGCATAAACCCTTAGTTTTGTGCTATGCAGCTTCCTGGATTTATGCATTTATAAAAGCTCTTAACACAGTGTACTAAGACTCACCTGCCTCACTTGGGAAAATGTGAGTTCTCAAGGGTGGAAACTAGGGCAGCTCAAGGCTTGTCCAACCTGTCTCCAATGGTATTAAATAAATATAAGTTGACTTTAGAGTCATAAATGTTTTAGTTTCCTTTATACATCATCTAACATGTGCGGCTTTTCAGATGTTTCATCTGAAGAGGTGACCAGAACAGTGCTGTCAACGTCCTTTAAAGCAGGGGATCTGAAGTAGAGCCCTGGTGCCCACTGACTTGGTTAGCTCCGTGCCTACTCTCCTCACATTTTCACTCATTTCCTCATACTGCTTTCTAAGATGGTAAGCAGAGATCCAGTTCCCCTCAGAGATCCAGATCACTGAGGGGAACATTCCAGCTTGCACACTAGGTATTCTAGTGGTCAGAGCCTCACACTAGGGGTTTTATTCCAGTCAACCAGTATTGGAAGCAGCTGTTACAAGAAATGGATAAGAAGAAAAAATATAGCAACTATTGTTGAATTCCTATTGCCTTTCTTAGCAAAATTTTGTGTTGTTTCTAATGCTGGTTTTTTCTATTATTGTTTTGTATTCTTTAAAAAATAAAGAAAAGAAAAACAGGGAGGAAGGAAAGAAAAAAAATACTCCCTGTGTATGTATTAACTTCCTTACGGTAAATCCCATACAGGCAGCGAACATACCTAGAACCCTGCCTGGCTCTTAGTAGGTGTTCAGTAAGTACATGTAATAATATACTTAGGGAGCCCTAAGAAAGGGCATTTGGATTTTCTGAGAATGTGCCGTTTGGCAGGTTCAGTGCTAATCACTTTCACGTATGGTCTCAACTTAAAGAAAATCCTCAAATCCTCTTTATGAGGTAAATCATTACTGCACTGTTTTATAGAGCAAGAAATGGAGCCCCGCTGCGGCATATAGACTGCTGAGTGCCTCTTCACAGACAAGGCAGCATGGAGAAAAGATTATGGTGAGTGAAAGGGAATTTAGAGATGGCCTAACCTAATGTGCACTTCACTGATGGAGAAAAAAGTCCCCAAGAAGCTGAGGTAACATTGCTGGTCTCATGGGAGTTAGGGGTGGGGGCTGGCTTTGCACCCCATTCTCCCACCCCAGTGGAGGCTCTCTTTGCTCTGTGTCTTATAGCTCATCCCATTCCTGTCCTGCTATATGTTGAAAAGACTGGAAACCACCAGCCCCACAGTTGCCGGGCCTCAAAGAGAACCACCACTACGTGTCCTTTCAATCATCTTTCACAACTTTCAGACAGACGTCAACTTCGTGGACTTGAAGTGTGGTCTTCCATACAGATAGCCTTGTATGTGGCCTTGGCAACTGTGGACTTCTATTACTTGGCGGAGCAACATTTACCAGAGAACAGAATGTGCTCTTTTTCTTGTTTTAACTTGACTCCATTATTCAACAAATATATTTTTTCCCTGTGAAGTATAACAGAGTAGTTTATGACAGGATTTAACATTTAAACCCATAATAGAATGATGCCTCTTTGTCCATGTACCTTGACAATCTGTCAAATAAGGCTAAAGTGGATTGCTGAAAGCATGATTATGTTATTAGATAATTCCTTGGTTTAACTTTTTGCGTCCGTGCATGTTGCTGATGGCAAAATCAACAAGAGTAATGGGGATCAGGAAGCCAAGGAAAGGAACCTGCAAATATGAACTTGCACTTCTGATGGGTACCAGTGCTTGCTACTCTGGGGGCTGCTGGCTGGATTCCTGAGTCGAGCATCATAGTGGACCATGCTTCTGGGCATGTACCTCTTCTGTGTCCTAAGTCAACACTTCCTGATTGTCCCTTACTTACCTTCTTCTATAATGATCTGAGGAGAGGAGACAAGTATCTTTCAGAACCATATAATATTTCCATATTTATAATAAAAGATGCAAATTGTGCATGTTATCAAGCAAATGAAGAGATAAGGAAGTGTGAAAGGCTTTGGTTATGGTGAATTCACACATTCCTCCTCTCTTGGTGGTATGGGGTACAAGAGCCTCCTAACCAATTTCCTTACCTGCTTCTCAGCTCTGAAGCATCATATTAGAATCATTTTTTTCATACCACAAATATGATCATGTCATTTCCCTGCTGAAAACTCTCCGTGTGACTTTAAACCTACAAAATGAGTATTAATGTAACAACACAGCAGACACAGGTGCCGGAACAGCCTGTTCCAACCTGCAAAACTCATGTCTCCAGTTTACATCACAAGCACTCTCCTCGGTCAACACTTGTCTACCCATTTCTCAACAACACAGCTGGCTGGTGGCAAGGACAACTCTCGATCTTCCGAGTACACTTTAAGATCTGGTGTACAGATCTTAAAGACTTTTGCAGGTTCAGTTAGTAGCACGTTTCTTTCATTAGAACACACACAACATGAAATCAAGCTGTCTGATTCCTTACTGGATCTTAGTCACTTCCTAGGATGTAGGTGCATAGTAATTAGTGAAATAGACATATGTGATACTTTAATGAAGTTTATCACAGAAAACTATTGAATGCCAACACTGTATTTTCCCTGTGTTCTTTCTGATAACTCCCTCTGCCTCCTCAAAGTGGAGCACTATCTTGTGCTTACTTGTCATTCTAGTAATTATACAGAATATGCATCAAATAAACATTCATTCTATTTAAGAACCTGGGGTGAATTCTACACAGAATGAAAAGATGAAGTACTCCTCATTAAGGCATTCATTATTCACACTAACTTGCAGACCCTGTGTATAAAAACATTCTGAAAGTCACTCACATCCACGGTTATTGAGTTTTCCACATAATTACCTCTTAGTACATCTCCCAAAATTTTGCTACTCTTATTGCCCTCTGTTATACACCCATCAGACCCATAAGACCAACTCAAGACCATGTTTTGATACTGTTTTTTAAAAAAAAAATTGTACCACTTTTCAGAACTAACATAGATTCTCTGTTGGAGCAAAACTAAATGTACTCACTGATCAAAATTTGCAAATATCTGAGATGGTTTCATGGCTGGTCAGAGTATGTAGATACTCTACATGGTTAACTAGCCTACCTAGTAGTCCTTCCATAATATAGTCTTAAACCCAGAAGTGCTTCTTATTGGCATGGTGATAAATGTGTTTCCAGAAGGGTCTAAATTCATAAAGAAAAGGTGAAACAGAGGAACAAAGGGAATCTGAATAGAATATGTATCCAAACTGCATGGGGGATAAAGGTACTTCTTTTTAAACCTTGAAGATAATTTCAGAGCAGAAAAAGTATCAATCAGAAAGGATTTTTGAAGCTACTCAGGATTCCTCAGCTGGCTAAGACTTGGGATGAAAAGATCAATAGAATATTGCACTGTTCAGCTGAGCATTACCTGAACATAGGCAATGGTAAGATGGAAGTGCTCTGCCTTCGTTGTGGTGAAAATTTAATCCTAGACTAAATCTTTCTCTGTCTCATCTAATGAAACATAATAAGCAAACCTCAAAAGGATCAGACCATCTTGTGAGAAATTCAAGCATATCTCAAAACAAAGTTCAAAGATATTTTTGGGAATATGTAAATATCTAACACCCTGTAAGACAAAAGTCACAGTATGATTCAGTAGAAAAGCAAAGAAGAAAAAACATACAGAAATGGTAGGATAAAAGTAAGCTAACCATAATGAGTCCAGAAGTGGCACAAAGTATAGAATTAGAAGACAGGGACCTCATTAAACAGCTACTATTGTTCAACAGAGTCAAGAAACTAGAGAAAGATGAAACAGCTTTGATGTCTCTTGGTTTGCACCAACAGAACTCCAAGCTCAGACTCTGCCTCCACAAGTTTTGTCACTTTGCCTCTCTGTCTTTGTCACTCTTCTTATGAAGACATAAGTCATTTTATTAGAGCTCACTCTAGTCTCCTAAGACCTCAACTTAATTTCACTGTTTGCATTTGCAAAGATTTTATTTCCAGATGAGGTTTTAGGTAGACCTGAATATCATAGGGACACTCTTTAATCTAGTACTGTATAATATGGGAAAAGATGAAATTGGATTCCCCCTAGTGCCATGTATAAAAATCAATTTCATTGACATTAGTGCTTTTATGTAATTGAAGATACTTGAGGATACTTTGTACTATATATAAATGAATAATTTTAGGCACTGGGATAGAAAACAATTTGAGCAAGATATGCTTTTGGCTACTGCACCTAGATGTATGTTAATATGCTGAGAAGCAATTTACATGATTATCTCAGAAGAGGTAAGAGGAAAAAGCATATAACAATAATCCAACATTCATCTCTGGAAAACTGGTACAGAAGCGATCTCCCTCAACCTGATGAAGGGCATCTGTGAAAACTCCATGAATAACATCACACTTGCTTCCAAAAGTCTTAAGGCTTTTCCTCTGAGATTAGAAGTAATGCAGGAGTCTGTCTTCCCCCATTGCACTTATTTTCAATGTTCGCTGCATCCTTGTCCTACACACCACACAGTCCCTTCAGAATGCCTGGTAGATCCTCAGCCACACCATCCACTCACTATGGAACTCAGTAATTCTCTATTACATCCTCCATCCCCCAGGAGTGTGCAGTAGCCCGCGATGTCACCTTCAATTCTTGCCACTCGTGTCATGTCGCACAACCTCTCATTATTGGCTTGTGTATTTGATGAGTTTCGTAGTCTCTAGATTTTACCCTGAGAATCAAAGACATAGACCCTTCTATTATGTGGTTCCAACAATTTACCTAGGAATTACTGAAATTAAGCACTCAATAATCACCATGCCCTTTCATTCCCCAACCCCTGCCAAAACAATTCAATCAAGGAAATAGAGTTCAGAGGTCCTTTCTAATGATTCTAATGTAATCTCCAATTTTTTATCTGTTTATTAAACATATGTTTCCTTTCTGGAATAAGCCTAATCCAACCCTGTCTGTTCTATATGTAATGTATGTTTAATATCTTGAATCCTCCAGCCTGTAGGCCTTTATATTTTAAGTTAAACTTGGGGAAAAAGCAACACAAATGTAGCACTATTTCTCTAAAATATAACTCTTGTAATTGAAAAATCACAGTGTTCAAGTTGTGTCTCTGTTACTGGTTTATAAACATCACATAAGAGCCTAGAGTCCAAAATTTGATGACTTTTTCTCTCTGAATTACTCCTCACCTTTTTTTTTTTTTTTTGGCAATGTATATGAAAAACTGCTGCCACCAATCAATTGGTGAATAAAGTAAAAGTTTTACAAGAAAAGAAAAAAATACACAATTAAAATCAAAATAGTTCCCTTTTCTAATTACCTAAAGAGATGAATGCAATATGTTAAGAAATGCTTTTTCCCCTCAGTGGAACAGATTAATAACAACGCCAAAGTTCTGCAAAGGCACAAAAGACCATAAACATGCGTAGCACATATTCACACAGATAACACACGATGAAATTTATGACAGATTTATTGTATGTGTCATATAGGTAAAATACTAAGTGCAGAAATTTCAAAGATTTGTGTTGTACAACACAACTCTTCTGCATCAAATATTTTTGTATGAAGGCTGACTTGAGTGAATTAGGAAAGCTGGCCGGTATCTAATTTGAGGCACCAGGAAATGTTATTCAGATGTGTTAGAAAATGAGAACAAATTATTAAAACATTATTTTATGGTATGGTAAAATAACCCAATTAAAAACATCCTCCAGTCCCTGCACATGTGTTATGCAAAATGATGAAGTTCTGAGAAGTAGAGAGTTGGGAGGGAGGTGAGGGCGACATTACAACAAAGAATGGCATTGTTTATGGCAACAGCATGCATGGGAGCTGGTGGGTCACATGTGCCCTCCATATGACGTTGTGCGATGGCATTTTACCTCTGAGACTTTCTCCCCTAAAACCCATCATCCCATTAGTAAAATAACCAATCGAATGATATCCTAACAGACCAGCACTCCTCAAGACTGCTGAAATTACCGAATACAGCAACAACAAAATGTGAACAGTTGCCACTGACTAGAGGAAGCTAAAGACACAGGACCTTTAAGGGGAATGTGGGATGAGATTCTAGATGGATCTAAGGAGGGATTATGGAAAAACTAGTGAAACCCAAATCAAACGGAAGTCGGTTAATCCTAATAACAGGATTAAAAGGTCACAGTAATATACTATTGTTGCTTTCTTAACATGTATCTTAAAGATGGTACATGTGACAAATGTACCATCTTGATGCATGATATTAACCACTGAAGAAACTGCATTGGAAATATATAGGAACTCTGCAGTATCTTTGCTATGTGTATGTACATCTAAACTATTTTGAAATTTAAGAATAATGTAGGGCTGGAGAGATGGCTCAGTGGTCTAAAGCACCTACTTGGAACAAACTTAGCAAAGCACAGGGACCGCGGTTCGATCCCCCAGCACCACATGCCAGCCAGCCCCCCCCCCCCCGGTGGGCTGAGCTGGCCCCCCCACATAAATAAATAAATAAATAAATAAATAAATAAATAAATTTTAAAAAAAAGAATAATGTATTAAAACCTTTCCTCCTGTCTTCTCAAGAGCTGCTCAATGATATCAATTTCCAAAAGATTACTTTGCAAAGAAAAGAAGGATTAGTGGACTAGTGAAAAGTCACATATTCAATCTGTCCTGGAACCTTTCCAGTTCAGTGAGCTTCAAATTCTCTGAGCTACTGTTTTCCCCCATATGAAATGGGATTACCAGTGTTTCTCCTGCGTACTTCTTGTAAAAGAGAAGAAAAAAGAACAAGAAGTGTTGAGCACCAATTCTGTGCCACACAATTTACATATCTGTATCTTTTTTTGGTCATTTTATTTATTTTTTCTGTATCTTTTTAAATCCTTACAATCCTACAAATTAGGCAGTATTAAACCCATTTTGCAGATAAAAGAAATACAAATAAATTAAATAATTTTCCTGAGGTCATATTATGAATAAGAAACAAAAAAGCAAAAAGGATTTCTGCAAAAGTTCTTTCTCTCCTAAACTACTTCCTGCTCCCTCCTTGCCACCAAGCTATCTGTTGCAGAACACAAACACAAAAGTGTTGTTAACTGCCATACAGCTACATTCCTGCATGAAAACCATGGCTAACACAAATGTCCTATTGAACAAAAAACTGATTGGACAAGAAATACTCAAGCAGCCTTTCAAAACACCAGGCGCTGCACCTCCTGTGGAATCCTTGGGTCCCTCTTCCTATATCTGCAGGGCCTGTCTAGGAAATGCTCTGCCTGCCTTTTGGTACCTTGGCAGATTCCTTCTTTTGCTGAAGAATGCTTTGTACCCACATTATCCAGGGCAGAAGCCTGAGAGGCATATTGGTAATGTTATGTGATAATAGTGTATCAAATTCATATTACCAGTTTTGCCAAATGAAATTTAATTAAGCGCAAAAGTGGCTTACTGCAATGAAATCCACATGTGCTCTCTAAAGCTGGGCATGCCTGTGGGTACTTGGAAAATACTCCAAATGCATGTTATTACAAGAATTTTGTTATCAGCCAGAAACAACTCTTTAGATCCTAAGTATAGGTTTTGAAGTAGGTGAGCATCTTGGCATCTCAGTGTTCATGTCTCCGTTTATCTGCACGAAACAAACAACATTTGTGCCCAGGCCAGGGAACAGTCTTCCCCCTCACTAATGAAAATACAATAGACCTTGCTTTTCTTGCAAATCCAAACCAACTTTTCCAAAGATCGAGGCAGTTAAGAGAGTTGTTATGATCATTTTCACTGTAAGGGCATTATTCGCCTTTGAATACAAGCATTTGTTTTGGATTCATAAAAAGTTATGAATGCTTTAATCCAAAGGTTTATTAAAGATCATCCAACTCAATTTCTTCTGTTGTAAATGGTGAAACGTAGGCCCTGGTGGGTGATGAACCCAGGATGACACAGAGTTAATGGCAGGGCTGGCACCATAACCAAGTTCCAGCCTTGTGGGATATGGCTAATGCAGATATCTCAGTTTCAACTAAGAGACTTGTTATATTACTCCTGTCCCAAAGAATCTATGATACATATGTGACCTTTAAAATCCATGCCTTCAGTGGAGAATGAGTAACCAGAATCTGGTCTGGGGAAGTGTCTGATGTATTCAGAATGAGGAGCACTCTAATTTCAAAAGAGGAAATGCATTGTGTTCCCCAGAAATACCAATGTAATAAAAGATGTAGAAAGACTAAGAAAATATTCCTGAAGAAGGGAGACTGCTTGGGCTGAAGGTTTATGTCCCCAAATTTCATGCTTTGAAATCCTAAACCCAAATGTAATGGTATTAGGGTTTGTGACCCATTGGAGTGACTAGGTCACAAGGCCGAGTTCCAGGATTCCAGGGGCTCCCTTGTCCCTTCTAGGATGGGAGAATGCACAATCCTCACTCAAGTCAGGAAGCAGGCACTCAGCAGAAACTGGATTGAGCAACAGCTTGGTCTTGGACTTCTCAACTTCCAGTATTGAAAGGAATAAATTTTTGGTGTTCACAAGCTATCCAGGCTAGAGTTTTCTGTTATAGCAGCTCACACAGATTACACAGAGACTCAAAAGACATTTAGACCTAAATACATAATTAGATAGGAGCAGGACTGCAACATTATTGGGTCAATTGATAACTAGAGTATTGACCAAAAAATGGGATAGAGGAAAATATTGGGTCACTGTTAAACTTACTGAGGTTGAAAACTATACCAAGGAAACAGCTAGTGAAATGTTTAGGGGTAAATGAATAAGGCATGCAACTCACTCTTAATTTTGTTTTTTTAAAAAAAAACCCCACAAAATGTGGTGAGATGGCTGAATAGTGAACAGACTGAACAAATGCAGCAAAGCATCCACAATAGAGGAAACTGGATACAAGCTCAAAGGGTGTACTTTACTTTATTTTTATAACTTTTCTCTGTAAGTTTAAAAATATTCCAAATAAAAAAAGTTTTTTTAAAAAAAATTTAACCATGCAAATGATTACCACCAGTCCCGCAGTTATAACCACACTCCATTTTAAGAGTAATAGAGGGCATTTTAAGAACATCTCCAAAAATATGCAGTAGAGGCTTTGAAAATCTCTATGACATCCTTCATGCATATTTACCACAAAACCAAAATGTCACTAAATACAAGCAGTGACTAGAATCACCTCAGAAGGCCTCTCAGCTTGGTTTATGACTTGATTTGGGGCTGGCTTCTCCGAGCAATGAGTCTGCTGTTATTCAGTCATCTCTTAACGTATTTCATAGTGGAAAACTGACTATCGTCCTAAAAACTGCAATGAAAAAATGATATCTTTGAATGTGGCAAAAGCATTAACTTGTGTTTTCTCTTTAAAACAAATAAAAGTTACAGTTGCAGTTCTGAATAAAAATGGGAAAATGGGCCACTTGGTTGTGATGAGGAAACTTAATCATTGTTTCCCTGATAGCTTGAACAGTAAGCTTTATGACAGAAGTCATATACGCTTTCCTTCTTGACCCTGGCCCAGAATAGCAATGCCCTCTGTCCTCTCCAAACATGCCATCGGATTACGGACACTGCCTGTCAGTTGTCTGCCCTGAGTTCAGGCCAGGCCTGCCTGTCCCCAGAGGACAATTTACACACAAACCAGGTGACTTTGGTGCTCCCCTTGGATAGTAACAAGCTGCCACTCTGTGTCTGCTTGGGTACTTGGAGATCATAAAACCGATGGTCTCTGTCAGTGAAGGGTAGCTTTACTAAGTCACCCACAGACAGATTTATATCAGTAGGTGCTACCCACATGTCTGGACATCATGGCGTGTGCCCTCTTGCATTGAACTAAGCCCAAGTTGAGATCCTGTACTCAGGAAGCTTGTATTGGACTTCGAATCACAAGGAGCAAACGAGGCGCCAGCGGCCACATGGGTTGTGTGTCACAGAGCCCCCAAACTTGTGTGTAATGGATTCTGCTAGCACAGTAGCCTGGCCAAGAGGAGCAGAGCAGTTTCCACACTCACCAGTCAGCTGTGTTAGCAGCCCAGGAGGGCTGTGCTCGCCTACCTCTGCCATTTGTCCTACTGTTCCCCTGCTGACCACACTTTCACCATCTGATAGTCCCCCCTTCCCAGCACCAAAAGTCCTTTTTTTCTTTGATTAAACCCCCATTTCTAATCAAATGTCATCACTGCTGGAAAGTTTCCCCAAAACCTTTTCTCCTGAGCCAGATTTGAAGAATTTCCTGCATTCTCCATTGGGCTACACATGGAATCAGTATTACCTTTGTCACCTTGCTTAGCTCCATGGTTACCAAGCAGGCTTGGGTTGTTTGGGTTCATCACTTACAGGCCTGGAGACTTAAGTCAAGCTGGCTGAGTTTCATAGCCACTCTGTATCTCCTGTGGTGTATTAGTTCATAGTTTCTCAAGACAATTCACTAAGAGATGTTGTCCTCATGTCACAGATAAGGAAGATGAGAAAGGTGGAATAAACATCTCCGTGTAACACATGTAGGGAGCAGAGAGTCAAAGCCATGCCTCATGGAGATGGAAAGCATCCACACCATGCTGAGCACTCTAAAGGTGTTTTGCTGCCTTTAGGAGGAGCTGGGTCTGCCTTTCCAGGAGTCAAGAACAACTGTCAAGATTGGTGAAGTGAGACACCTCCCCTGTAAGTGTGTTTCAGGGACCCTCAAATAGACAGTGAGGCCCATTAATTGGATTTTCACATCACACTTAATGGCACAATTATTTTTATGTCTAAGTTCATTTCCATTTGGAGTAGGAAAGAGAAAGAAACAAATTATATAAGAGAGGGGCCAGGGCCTCTCCTTCCTGCAGCATCTTGGAGTATGGTCCCAATTTCCTAGAGAGCAGAAAGAATGAGAGTGACACAGAATTCATGGGGGACTTATTTATAGTGAGAATAGACACCTGTACAGTACAGTGTCTAAACTCATGGGTTTGGGAGTTGGGCAAAGCTGGGCATGTCTGAACATGGCCCCCTCCTTGCTGACGGACCTGGGAAAGTAATTATGATTATGATTTTCTCCAAAGGTGGATCAAGCATGAATCTGGGTCTTTCAAGTCAGGTGTCAAATGGGAGGAGAGAGCTGCGTAGGGTACAGGAAGAAGCATTACATGCTGAGAGAGCTTGTCCCTTACCTGCCACATTGCTACATGGTGCCGGAGGAGCTCCACTTCCATGCACCATGACACCACATACTTCTATCTCCAGAGTGGGCCCTAATCTTTCTCTGGTATAATTTCATCTCAGCTGTTTGTTCAGAGGGTTTTGAGTGCTAACTTTTGATTTTGAGGTTAAATTATCCTTTAATAGTTTCACGGTGTCTTGTATAGAACTTGGAGGGAATATCAATAGTTTTAGTCAGGTCAATACTAGGATCTTTTTAAAAAGATGTTTCTCCACCAGTCATCTATTTCCAGAGATCTGCATTTTTGAAATGTTGATGTTCTGCATTTTCAAAAGCACTGTTACTCACAGATGAGGAAGGAGAAGGTGGTATCAAGTGTCTTGGTTGATTTGGGCAGACAATCCCATTTCCTCAACTGTCGACAGCAGCTCTGCAGGCCTGGAGCAGTGGTAGCAAATGTAGGGCACAAGTGCTGGAGAGCATGGCAGGCACACAGCGCTCTCTCTGTTGGCCAAGTCACCCCAGCAGCCGAGCATCTGATATTGGTTGTTTTCTCTAAGCTAAAACTTCAGTATTCAAGTTTATCTGCAGTGTTGGTGCTTCGCGATAAATAAGTAGGTTTTGGGTTGCAATTTGAGCACCTGACCTCTAAAAGGTTCTCCATCACTGGCCGAGGACATCATCAATGCAAGTGACCAGAGAAGCCTATGAGGGAAGGAATCTAAATTAAGGGTTCTGGAAAGGCAGCATACAGTGATCCCAGGTCAGGGGGACAGCATCGGTGGAAAGGACATTGCGAAAATGGGCCTGACATTCACTGGCAGGCGGTATCAGGCCTTGAGTCTCTATTTAGTTAATATGTCCCTAGAACAACTCCTAGATATAACAGAAGCCTTTAGGTACCTGGCACATACCACTGTGTGTTACTGCCCTTCATGAAAATGTCACTTGATATTCCTTGGAAAGTAGGTAAGGTGGGGCATTCTGAGGAACATTGATTTAATGTATCATCACTTCATATCATCAACTGGGTAAGTGAAAGAAACTACATGAGTAGCAAAACATTGTATTCCTTTATGCTTGTATGTATGTAGCACCCACGCTCAAAGCATGTGCAAAGCAACATCAAACCTCAAGGTCAAAGACATTTTTGAAAGATCTTTTTTTTATTTTTAATTGTGATATAGAAATACTTTCTTCTGTGTAAGATACTTTAACATTAACTAAAACCAGATTTTTAGGGATGTCAAAATCAATACTTTTTCTATCATTAAATACCTAAGCTCCACCTGGCATGCACAGAGGTTTATAGATGTAATTCCCGGATTTGGGGAGGCTGACGCAAGAGGATCTACAATTTTGAGCCCAGCCTGGTCAACTTAGCGGCAACTTATAAGACTCTGACTCAAATTTTTTTTTAAAGGGCTGGAGATACAGTTCAGTATGAAGTACCACTCTTTTAAAAATAAAATCTTCCCCATTTCTTCTCTGCTTTCTACATAGTTTCCACTGTAAGACGTTTCACCAAAATGAATGCACATAGCTTGGAGAACCTGGCAAGTATGCTGACTCGAGCTGCCCTTTCACATGATCTGTCTCCTCTGATGGTACCTTGCTAATGCAGCGTCACCAAGTGCCCCTCACTGAGACCCACTCAGTCGGTGCCATAGGTCTCAGTGCTGAGATGGTTAGAGGAGGAGGCCGGAACTTTTATGGCCTAGAGCCAGACCAGCCAGGACAGTTCTGAATTTTGAACAATTTTTCCTGTCATTTTCACAAGATACCTTTCAGGCAAAAAGACATAGGAAATTAATTTTACTTACCCACATATTTGTAACTTAACAAAAGTTTGCTTTACCCTTGTCATGAAATATTAGAGCACAATAGTTGTGCTTAACAATACAATTAACTCATATTCTTAAGCCTACTTATATTTTTATTGTCAAAGCAGTAACAGTAAAGAAGCTTTATGAAGAAAAATCATCTCTATTCTTAGTAAAGATGAAAAATCATCTCTATTCTATTCCAAAACTATAGTTAAATTTAGTTTGCATGATCACAATTATAGACCATGCAATTTTATGATCTACTATTTCACTTAATTCTCAATTATAAGTATCCTCTGTGTTGATACATATTTTTTAGTGTGAATCATTTTTTCATACAAAACTCTACAATTTTTCTAGCTGCACACTTCATCAAACACTCTAGTAATTACCTAGGACAATTGATCTGTTCTCAATTTTGTGTTATTTCCAAAAGGCTCCTGTAAATAACATCTATCTATAATTTTTCTTTAAAATAAATGCCCAGAACTGATAAGAGTGAGAACATTTTTTGGCTTTTGATCCAAACTCTTCATTAATCACTCTGGCCAAGGTCTTAGAGATGAATTCACCAGTTCTCTCCATGGGCTGGGAGCAGGCTTCCCTGGAGCCCAAGGCATCTTGGCGCTCATGATCACTACCCCTCCACTCCCAGGGCCAGGCCAGGCAGATGAAGGACTTGGACAAATGTTGTGAGGTTTGGCTCTGCTAATAATCCCAGTCAGCTTCACACTTCATTACTTTATCTCTGCCTTTTTTCTATCTAAAGAAATGCTATTTTTTTGTTTATGAATGGGTTGTATATGAATCTCCATTGTTTAGGGCAAACTTTTAAAAATTCACAACTATGGCAACCCAGGGAGCTATCAGACCTAGAGTTGCAACCCACATATGCACAGGCCGATGTGACTCCACAGCTGCCCAGAGGGTTTAGTAAGGAGCAAGAGGAGGGAGAAAGAAAGTGCTTTACAAACAACAAAGGAATGTTCCAAAAGAAGAAGTCATATGATGGACCCCTAAAGGTGCCATTCTATTTGTGGCATAAAGGGAAACATATGTTGGTTCTTATAGACGTTCTTAGGCACCATGCTCTTGAAATACTAGGAATTTCATGAGTGATAGGAATAATGAGTGTCTTTTTGTCATTTCTTACAAGCGACTTTACACCAGATCAGAGTTTATGGTGATGTGTTGAGTATGATGGACACCTATGTAATGTTGACATGGGAACTGGTCATGACAGTGTTAGAACTTCATCCTGTGTCTAACCTCCTAGAGGAGAAAGGAACCAGAGATTGATTATGAAAGCTAATGATTAACCATTTAATAAAAAATGCCTATGTAACAGTGCCTCCATATGTTAAAGAGATATTTCCATGCCCCTAAATGCCCATGTTGAGGGAGCTTCCAGTGCTAGGAGGTGACATACCTGAAAGCTCTGGCAACCTGAGCTATTTGGTTGCTACCCAGTTATTTCTAATAGAGAGTAACTAAAGTAATTCCCAATTACTGAACCTGAGAAGCATCATTACAATCCCAAACTTTTGTTGTCCAACTGACAGAAATGTGAATACCTAGGGACTCATTTGTAACTGGTGTCTGAAAATTGAAAAATGTTTTTGTGGGAAATGAAAGAACCTGTAATGTAACAATATCCTCCACAAAAGTTATATGCACATTAAACTTTAGGAAGTTACTCTATGCTACTGAGATGTTTCTTTGAATAATTATAGAATTTCTTTCCATCTTTCTTATATTGATCAAACCTGTGGCCTCATGCATGCTTAGCAGGTACTCTACCACTGAACTACACATTTATTTATTTATTTATTTATTTATTTATTTATTTTGTGGCCAGTTCAGCCCACCTAGGGGGTGGGGCTGGGCTGGCATGTGGTGCTGGGGGATCAAACTGTGGTCGCTGAGCTTTGCCTAAGCTTGCCTAAGCAGGTGCTTTACACCACTGAGCTATCTCACCAGCCCTTTTTATTTATTTGTTTGTTTGTTTGTTTGTTTTTTAAACTAATTGATTTTTTTTTTTTTTTTTTTTTTTTTTTTTTTTTTTGTGGAATCAGGGATTGAACTCAGGCCCTTGTGCTTTCCAGGGAAGCTCTTATTCTACTGAGCCATCTCCCCGGCCCCCTGAACTACACCTCTAACCCAACAATTCATTTATTTCCCTTATCTAAGTTGTAATTGAAAATTACTTACAACAAATACCTGCACAGAAAAAATTATCTCAATTTTAAAGAATTTTGAAAATAGAATAATATGTCTAGAGAAACTCTCTCCCCTAAACTCTCTCCCTCTTGTATCAAATATGTTGTCATTTTCAACCCTAGTTGAAACAGTTCTGCAGTTCTCTGAATAGGATTGAGTGCTCAACAATTTAATTCAGTTAATGTCTAGTTCATATATAGAACCCCTGCTTCTATGTATTTGAGGTTAGTAGCAATCCCACAAGTTTAGGCAAAGCCATAATATTCCCAGGTATTTGAGAATACCATGACAGATGCATTGAAGATAAATGGAAGGGAAAGATATTAAAAATCACTGATGTAGATAGCTCAGTCAGAATAAAGACGCAACAACTGGACCTGTGCTCTGAGAAGACTCCCCTCTGTCTCTGAGTACCTTTCTATTCAAATGGAATTAATTTGATAATTAATTATAATCACTGGAATAAAAAATTAACAGATTAGGAGGCAGACAGCCATTTATCTGGTTGTAGGCTAAATTCTTATCATCTGAGAAAGATAAGTTGTCATGCTCTCATCAAATCCCAGGCTTAAGTGCAGAAAGATTGTTTAACCCCTATATTAGTTATCTACTGCTGCATAATCAATTACTCTAAAATGCAATGATGTAAAGCAGCACATACTCAATAACTCACAGTTTCTGTGGGTCAGGCACACAAGGAGTGCTTAGCTGAGAGATTCCAGCCTACAGGGCTGCATCCAGATGTCATCAAGGCTGCAGTCACAGGAAGATAGAGAGAGGCTGGAGGGTTCCATTCCAAGCTGTCTCACTTACACATCCATTGGCTGGAGGCCTCCATCCCTCCCTATGTGGCCTCAGCTCTATAGAGGCCTAGCTCCCCAAGGGTCATGTCCCGAATATGGTATTGGTTTCCACGGGTCAGCCTTCCTCTGTGGAGACTGGTATCGTACAGGGTATGAGATGAGGCTCCCACGGTCATGGTGGTGGCTTGCAACGTACACTCTGATTCTCAGGAGGAAGGCACACGCATTCACAGACCTCATTCTGACAATGGAAGCGCAGAGGTTTAGTGTGCAGTCAGCCTGATGCGACAGAAAGAACATGTCCTGGTGTCAGATGGCCAAGCCTCAGTTCTGTCCCTCTCAGTGTGACCTGGAAGAAGTGCTCTCTGTTCTCAGGCCTCACACTCCTCAAGTGCTCTCTGTTCTCAGACCTCGCACTCCTCAGTTAACAAGCTGACTTCTCATGAGTCATTGGAAAGGAATACTGGGATCTGACATTGTGAGGCCCTGAAGGCCCCAAGAAAAGGTTAGGCGTTTGTGCTGTGGGAAGTCAGGGAGTGTTCAAAGCTTTTAAACCTAGGGCAATAGGGAAAGGTATACTAATTCGAATACTGTTCCTTAAACAGAATTAGGCAGAAGGCCGGAGACAAGAAGTAGACAGACTAACACCAGCTTCTCAGAGTGAGGCATGGGATGTTCTGATAGGCTACGTGGGATAAGGACAAAGGCAAAGCCCAACTGTAGAAACAGCCAGGCTCACCTTGTCACTGCCTCATTTCTTTCTTTTTTAAATTAATTTTATTGAGAAAAAATTTCAATGAGACAGTTTCAAAACAGGTTGGTAGAGTTACCACAATTAACATTGCATATTGTTGTCTTTGTAGTAGTCATTCATAGCACAAGATGCAGACATGATGATATCCTGTCCAAACACTATTAGTACAAATCTTTCTTCTTATTGAATTGAGAGAAAGTGGTTATATATCCATCCTAACAATTTTGTATATACAGATACAGAATTTCCTTCATTTATATCTCCTTTTTATGTTTAGTTTTGTCATTTCCACTCATGCAGCATTTCAAGGAAGGCACTATGCAGTGTTGGAAAGATAGGCAGTCTGCATCCTCCTTTTTCATTTTTTACACAATCACAATTTGAATTCTGAAGAACTTTCGTATTTTACAGAGCCATCAGTCTTTGCTTTGTGACCCATTAAAAGCTATAAAACCAACAGAAACCTAAGAACTATGAAAAAGAACATCACCATTGGATGTCTGCATTTTATTCCAAGTTCTTTGTCATAGATAGTTCAAGTTTTTATTTTAGCCATTGAAACATTAAAAATGTAATTCTGAGTGTCAAAACAACATATTTTAAGTGGTAAAATAGCATATATCCATCACTCTGTCAGAAAGAAAAGAAAAATAAAAAGTAGTGATAATAAAAGTAATAGATAATAATAAATAGTACTTGTTGAAAATGTATGCAAATTCTTAGCCTGATGTAGTGGTACAAGCATATAATTCCAGCACTCAGGGGGCTGAGGCAGGAGGATGTCAATTCATGTGGGCTACATTGTGAGTTCATAGCCACTCTGAACTACATAGAGAGACCCTATCTTAAAAAACTGAAAAAAAAAAAAAAAAAAAGAAAATACACCTATACTTTCTTTTTCTCTGAATTCAGAGAAAGAGCTGTATTATTTGTATTGTGTCAAAAATGAATTGATAGGGTACCTGTTTTAAAGATATGAAGGAGACAGATGTACATTCAGAACTAAAGACTCCACTATAAGCGCAGCTAGTATTGCAAGGGTTTTTCTTAGCATAGTGTACATAGTGAGGGATATAAGCTACTTGAAGAGCTTTCCCTTGAATAATAGGAATGTCTTCTACTAAATCCAACTCTGCAAGAAAAAAGAATTTTAAGAGCCACAATCCTCTGCCTCCCTACTTAAATAAACTATTCTATTAATTATTGTATTACACCATAAGCTACAGAGCTAAGAAACTTCCATTCTTTCCGCAAACTCACTCATGCATAGCCCACTTGTGATTGATGCACCAGTGAGGTTGAAATGTGTAAATGGAGGGGAAACATCCCCAGATTAAATATCTTCTGGATAGGAGATAAATATCATGAGCCTGGTCATGCTGTACAGGGAGGTGCTTCCAAGGAAAGATGCTTGGTTGTGGCCAGGAACTGGAATAACCCCTCCCCTTCCGAGGCCTTCATATTTGCCCCAACAAACTTCCTCTTTCTTACTCTAGGCTCATTTACTCAACAAATATTGAATGAGGATCTAGAGGACCCACGTTGAGCTCAGTCCTGAGGAAATGCACTAAGAATATAAAGTTAGCTAAGAAAGGGCCCAAGATTAGAGAAATTCACAGTCCACGGCATTTTTTTCTCAACTCACATGCACAATAAATTACAACAGCATCTAAAAAGTACTATTGGTCTCTACTGATCACTAATTAAATTATAATCTTGGCAGGAAGCCCTATGCAGAGACACACTAGGGAAGAGATAAACAAATGATTGTCATACGTTGTTGATGAGAAAGTACCAAATAAAAGGGGATACAAATGAAGGACCATTTTGAATCTGTATATACAAAATGGTTAAGATAGATATACAGCTCCTTTCTCTTAATTCAATGAGAAGAAAGATGTGTACTAATGGTGTTTGGACAGGATATCATGTCTGCATCTTATACTATGAATAACCATGATGAAGACAACAATATACAATGTATTAGTTCTTGAAACTGTCCTACTAATTGGTTTTGAAACTGTTCATTCCTATTTGCTTCTCAATAAAATTAATAAAAATAAATAAATAAATAAATAAAAGAAAGTACCAAATATATTAGAGCCAAAAACAAAGACCCCATGTGGACTTCAAGGGGGCCAGAGGTTGCCTGGAAATGACTTGGCATCATACGTCTTTGCTGGAGGAGGAAAAAATGTAACATAGGAAAGGAAAATATGAAAGAGGAGTTGAGAGAACTGCAAAAGGAGAGATGGGATGAATTTTCCCTGAAGGGCTGGCTCTGAAGGGAAGAGATAAGTGCTCAGAGATGAGGCAAAGGACACAGACAATAGGTTGGGCTCTGCCTGGCTTGTCAGCCTCTCTACAGGCTGGGGCTACAGCTGCCACAGCAGGAGCTAGTGGTAGGTCACGATGGTTCACACGGTGGGCCAGACCCTGAACAAGGCTGACCTGAGCTACAAGATACAAATCTGAGGATCCTGAGCAGCAAGTTGAGCTCATCACTGTTAGCTTCTTCTGCCCGCCAAACTCCATCACCCTGCTTAGCTCTGTGGTCAGCCTCATGTACTCTGCCTTCACCAGGGATGGCTCTGTTCCAGAAGACAACGTCTGAGAAAGGTATCCTGTCTGTATTTTCTTCTTTCTTATCATCAGTGTGCTAGTTTTCCTCAGTGGTCCATTTACTCAACCTCATCTAGTCACATAGTCAATGATTTTTAGACTCAGAATGATACCCCAGGGGTGGCTCTGACAGTTCAATAGATTCCAGGCTGTTTCATATGACAAAAAAAGAATTACAAATGTATATGCAATGGTAAAAGCAAAAACAACTTCGTTTATTAAAGACAATGGGATGATGTATTCGGGGAAAGTCCATACTAATAGAAAAAAAAAAAAAGGGTGACATGTTGGGGTAACAGGAAAATAGAAAGTACAGCACAAAGATAATTATGCTTTGGGATTTTAAAACATACATCCAGCCCAGGTGCCTCTCACTGGGTCTCTGGGTAAGATGGACAGGATGCTAAGTATTTCAAGGGCTTCAGCAGTCAGGCCTATCCCAGAATTCTCTCTGATTAAATTATACATATGAGAGACAGTTTATATTTGTGAATCATTCATTAAGCAGGGAAAAGGATACTGAAGATCAGGCTATGAGCTATAACATGATGTGCTCAGGCCTAGAGTTTTAAAGATTTCCTGGGTCTGCTATTTTATTTATTTACTTTTGCTTCTTGGGAAACAATGGCAGGAGCATCGGCCCTGAGGTATTGTCCAAATTCAAGGTCTCTCATTGTATTCTCTGTGCTAAGTGTACCTGCACTACTTCCTGTTTCTGAACTTCCTCCTCCTCTTCAATTTTTTTTTTTTTTTTTTTTTTTTGGTAGGACAGTTTCAATAATTAACACCTTGCACACATTCTTCTTAGTGGTTAATTGCTGTACAAGATGCTGACATGATATCCTATTTACAAACACCATTAGAACAAATCACTCTATTCATTAAGAGAATGTAACTATATATCTATCCTAACCACTTTGAATACACAGATACAAAATGGACATTCATCTGCATACCCTTTTTTTGTTAAGTTCCATTATTTGAATATTATAGGTGTGTAAACTCAGCAAAATATTCTAAAAGAGTCCAGTAGCCCATAATAGCATTGGGTCTTCTGTTTAACTGGCAATGTCAGTTACCTGAGTCCCCCACAGCTCAACATAACAGCATGGCTTTACTTCCTATATTTCGTCTTCATACTTTTCTACTGGATGGTTAAGACCAAGGTAAAGCAGGACCTATGCAACAAGAGTTGTAGCTTTTGGGTCTAACAAGGTCAGTGAAATCCCCTCAGGATTTATCCTGAGATCCTGTACCTCAGATTGTAGAACCTTTGTCAGTGTCAGCCATGTGGATGAGTCACGGCCATTGCTTGGCCAATGTGCTCTCTGTGAAAGCCTGAGAAAGTGTTTTCTCACCATGTGACTCTCCTTAGGCACACTCTACATCATCGATCACTTTCCTCTTTGGCCCCATAATCTTCTTGATTAGAAAATTTGGGACACTACCAAGGTACATGACGTTAAAGTACAAGTTCTCATATGTCCTGAGTCTTAATTGACCTTAGAAGGTTAGGGCCAAAATGATGGCTTTCCTTGTAGCCCTCTCCTCCTCTTCAATTTTGAGCAACTTAAACTCATAATGTTATTGGCTAGATTCAAATCTTCAGGCCACCACAAGTGGAGCAGATGTCAGAGTCTGCAGTGGACTGTCGTGTGGTCACTTGCGAGGATCATCTGCCATTCAGACATATTTGCATTTGGACATTTCTGGGATGCACCATGAAGGACTTATTGATCCAAAGCTATGGACACTACTGCGTAATCAGTATTACTTGGGAGTCAACCAAGCTTTCCATCATCTACATGATGGACATTATCCTGATCTGCAACAGCAGCAGCAGCACCTGTCTGGGCATCACCATCTGTTGGCTTTTAAAGATGAGGATCAGTCACTGCACAAGCTTTAAGGATATCAGATCACCACCAGAAGATCTAATGGGCCTTACTGCAGTTCACTTCTGGTACTGGACCTATGTTACATGGTTTGACCCCAAACTTTTCCTGACAGTGGTCAGGGTGTACCTTGTCATGATCACCTGGCCACTGACTCAATTGAACACCTTTTTCTTAAAGCATATATTTGTGCTCCGAGTCACTCACCCATTAAATGGGTGTAGAATTCTCTCCATTGGCTACATCACGGCTTCCATAGTGAAACAGTACAATAGCACAATATCTTATTGTACTTATCTCCATGACACAGAGTGTAAACAAATGGGAAAAGAGTGGTGTATATTTGGGGGGATCATTGGTTCTCATAAAGTTTGAACAAGGTCTGTAAGACCCAAATACCTCATGATATGTTTTGGCTTCTTTACAGAATCTTCACCATGCTCCCGTTCCTGTACAACAAGGTTTGGTTCACAGAGCACTACCGTTGAGAAAGACCTACTCAGCATGTGCGGAAGACATCTCTCCTGGCTTCATGGAAAGGAAGGTTCAAAAGGTAAATAAGACTGTCCATGGAGCACCTGACCATAACAAAAGCCATTCTTCCAGAAGAAACTGACATTCCAAAACAAAACAAAACAGAAAGCTGACATTCTAAATCAACAGTTGACAGCAGAGTTGGAAGGAACTGCAAGACCCTGGTTAATCAGTAGTGTTCCAGAGAGTGCCTTCAAGTGAGAGGGCAACAGAATTTTTGGACCTCCTTGTTAGGAGAAAAAAAAAAAACATGTGTAGAACAAATGGGAAAAGGAGGGAGAACTTTGTGGAAGGTCCTTCCTTAGAAGGTAAGTCTTGTTTCCCATAGACATGGCCATACGATTAATTAAAGGTTTTGGTTGGTGTCTCAATTACTTTTCACTCGATGCTGGTACAAAATACCTGAAACCTAAATTTAAGGAAGGAAAGGTTTATTCAGCTTACAGTTTGTGGAGATTTCAGTCTATACTCAGCTGGCTCCCAGGCAGAGTGGTACATGGTAGAGGGCTGCAGTTCATGGCAGCGGAACACAATGAAGACCAAAGGGAAGGATAGCAGCTGGGGCTTCTAGCCAGCCTCTCTCCCCTCCTTATATTATAAACAAGCTACCCTGGGGCTTAAGGTGTAGAAATCACACAATGTTCATGCCCTCCTCTTGCACAGGATGAAGATGTTTACAAACTAAGAATCCTGGCTCTCTGCTGAGTCACTTATTAAACTGCTAAACTTCTCAAGTTGACACAATGTATCATTCAGTACAGCTGGGGAATCACCTAATGTTTGAATCAAATTTCTTTTTTCAGATGATCTCCCCACCAGCAGCAGTTGATAAGAGATGCATAGAGGGAGAGGTGTGAGTATGGGAGGGGGAAGGAATAGGATACGAAGGCATTAAAACATTGGAGATCTAGAAAAGGAGAAAGGTGGCAGGACGATGGAGAAAGAATAGTTATGAAAGATACTAGCAGTAGAGTAGGAGTTGGTAGCTGATTAGAGATGAAAGTAAAGAGAAGACTGACTCTAGGCCTGGGTGGCCCCATCCCTGGAAGAGCAGCATAAGTCTGGAAGGAGCACTTTCATCTTTAGCAGCCTGTCCAGTATGTCTCCAGCAGCCTGTCACTTCCCATGTACTCACACCTTTCACAGTTATTAGAGGAAGAGCACACAGGCTGTACTTCTGTAGATGATATAGCAGTTGGAATCTTACAAATGTATATTTCTAAATGAGTCTCAGTCCCTTCAGAGATGATCTTAGATCCAGGCCTTTGAGAGATTCATTTTCATCATCTTCTTTCTACATCTTATTCTTGAATACAGAGAAATGTGGGATCCTATGTCCCCAAACCCAAGGGGTTGAGAACTACTAGTTTCCCTTTATGCAGGATAAAGAACTGCAAGAGAACAAGTAAGTCATCCCCCTTTCTCTTTGATCTAATAAGGAGCAGTATATTCTGGGAGCTTAGATACTTCAGATAAAGCAAAGAGATACACAAAATATATAAAAATATATAAAAATATCTTCATATATCAAAATATATAAAAAAATATAAAAAGAGTGTCTTGTTCTGGGGAGATGACTCAGCAGTCTAAGTACCTGCCTGGAAAGTGCAAGGACCCAAGTTCTATTCCTGGTACTGCATGCCTAGCAGACTTGCCACCACGCTGGCCCCAAAACTGGACATGGTGGAGCACACCTATAATCCCAGTGCTGGGAAAGCTGAGATAGGAGTATCACTGTGAGTGTGAACTGTGTAGTGAGACCCTGTATCCAATAAATTAAATAAAGAAAAAAATAAAAAGATTGCCTAATACTTTATTACCAGCAATTTTATATCAACATGTATCCCCAAAAGAAATGAGTATACATATTCACCAAAGGCACATACTAAGGTTTTTCTAGAAAAAAAAATATTAGTACCACAGTAAAGTCTCAGTTCAGAATTCAAGGCCCCAGTCCTTCAAGAATTAGTAACTAATAATTATTTGCAGAAGTCCTGAAATTTCAAAGAAACTGCTAACATCCTCTACAATTGTTTTTGTGATGGGGGTTTGCCAGTAGCCAATCCCAGAGCATTATTCAGCCCTCCTTGCTGTTGATTGGCTGCTTCTCTGGAGCCCATCTGGGGCGGAGTGTCAGGTTGCTGTATGGTATATAGCTAGGACCAGCATGCTTGATCTGTCTTCTTAAAGCTCTAAGATCCCTAAAATGCTGCTAAAACACATTGCATCTTTTCAGCCTTCTGCAAAGGAACGTAAAGGCCAGAAGAAGCTTAAAACACTCCAGTAGAAGACTAGACTATTGTACAGTATTTTTATTAAATTAAATTATGACAATTCTGTGTACAGTATTATATTAAATTACATAACTGTGGGAAATAAAGCACAGTTAGGATTTAAACTATGAGTATAGGCAGTTTTCTGACCATATCTGACATTCACAAGTTTTCTACAATTTATAGATGCTCAAAGAATGTAATAACCCCTGCAAAATTCAGGGGTCCACTGCAAAGCCAAAAAGGGGAATCATCCAAGTGTCCATCTGAAATGAAATGGGTAAATAAGTTATGATACAGCCATACAATGAAATTTAAGGTCTGCAATTACAGAAACAATGTGACTAACTTACACAGGCCTAGCATGGAACAAGAGCCGTGCACAAGAGAGTACACACCACAGAAGTGGTCAAGACTTGTGAAGAGTTTTTGAAGAACACACCAATCTCATCTGCACTACTGGAAGTGAGGGCATTTCCTGTGGGAGGCGAGGGGTGGGAACAATGCCTGAGAGTCAGACCCAGGGAGAGCATCCGTGTGCCAGGCATGTCCTTTCTCGGCCCAGTCACAGGTCATGTGGTTTTATTCTGTATAAACCACTGGGCTGTACACTGACAATAATGCTGTTTCCCCTTTCAATATTTTGATTCCATAAACAATGATTTCAAATCTACACTTGTGTATTTTTACCCTTATTTCAATCCCCAAAATGGAAAAAAATTTCTCCTTATAGGATAAATCAGAAGGAAAAGACAGCAGGTTCCATCTGTAACACTCCGAGTTCAAGGTATACCTGCAATGCTGGAGTAACAGAGCCCAATAGACATTAATTAAATAAGCTGAGTGCTCACAATGATGCATATAATAGCTTCAGCAAAACAAAAATAATTCTTACTCTCATTCCGAAGAGGCACTTGCCTATGACCAGCATCCAAGTTAATTCCCTTACCATTGGTACTTGGTTCTGGGCAGATCTTGTTTCTTTCTGGTCCACACAAGTATTTTTAGATTAGTATTTAGATTGCCTAATACTTTATTATCAGTAATTTTATATCAACATGTATCCCCAAAAGAAATGAATACACATATTCACCAAAGGCACATACTAAGGTGTTTCTAAAAAAAATCATTAGTACCACGGTGAAGTTTCAGTTCAGAATTCAAGGCCTTAGTCCTTCGAGAATTAGTAACTAATAATTATTTGCAGAAGTCCTGAAATTTCAAGGAAACTGCCAATATCCTCTACAATTGTTTTTTAGCAGCGTTCTGCTGATGACCTAGTTGGCAAACAGATGGCTATTCCACGTTGCTGTACACATGCTTCCTTAGCACATGGCAGACCACGCTGAACTCTGTGGCTGGCTGCTCACCAGGCCCATTCCTTCTGCATTCTGGATACACAGTGAAATCAGGAAGTGCAATATGGTCAGGAGAGGTCTGATATGTCAGGCCTCTCCCATGTGGTCTGCTGTGCTCTTTTCTGCTCCTGGCAGCCTGAAGAAGACAAGTGTTGCTGCCTGGCCCTTGTGTACAGCACTCAGTGACTGCAAGTGTATAGCAAGCAAGTAGCTATATTTATGGAAGGCCACAGGAAGCTTTGCTTAGGGCAAATCCATGCAGGCAGAAAATATGGCAAAAACAGAAAACAGGGTGCCCAGATGACAGAAAAGCAAAAGCACTGCACAGATTGTAGCACAAAATAGTGTACCAATCAACCAGTCTTTTAAGGATATGTATCTCACCCGAAGTGTCTTCCCTTGAATCTCTAGGAGTGATTGGCAGGAATGATTGACAGGGCATTGTGTTCTCTCAGGGGCTCTCAATACACATGCCTATCCCAGAATGCACTCTGATCTTAATTAACGTATGACATATGGTACATAGTGATGCACCCTTCATGAGGTGGGAGGAGGGCAGAGGTGATTGGGGTCAGTCTAGGGGAGCCAACACCCACTTACTCTCACAGTGAGCATCAGAACGCTTTTGGGTTTTTGTTACTTTATTTTTTACCTCTCCTAGGACATTGGAAGAAGGAATGGCTGCCTATATAGTGCTGTTTAGAATTGAATAGATGGAAGGGAATGACTTCCTAGGCTTCATTAGTTCTCACTGGAAGAGCATGGCAACCTCAGAAGTCAGTGATGAAGGTGGTGGCTTCACAAGATGAACAGGGTTGGGGCCTGGGAATGTCTTCTAGCATAGAAGGACTCTCTGGCCAGAAATACTCATTTTAAACCTCAGATGCCACCTTTTCAAAGTAGAGAAGAGAATCTTTATATAGATAGTCAATTCAGACTCTGGTGACACTTGATGTATACTTACAAAATTGTTTTAGTTTTTTTTTTTTTTTTTTTTTTTTTTTTTTTAATACAGGGTCTACTCTGTGGTTCAGGTTGGTCTTGAACTCACTATGAAGCCCAGGCTGCCCTTTACTCATGGTGGTCCTCCTGCCTCAGCCTCCCAAGCGTGGCCAACTCTTCAGTTACTATATAATTTTTATCCCTTTTGTCTTGATCAAATATTCCCTGTGTATTAGATTGAGGCTCTCACTGACCAGGAAACACTGTCTATAGTGTTACTGTTCACTTTTTTCTCCTGTATTTTAGGGAAGGGTCTACAGGGTGTACAGGATCTCATTACTAGATCAGACTCATAGTGATTCTCCTGTTTACAGCCTCCCAAGTGCTGGGATTACAGGTGTGCGGCTCCACATCTAGTCTCATTTGCTGTTTTAGCATGCCCCAGGGGCAGGGCTGGCACGGCAAGTCCAGGGATTGTACCCCCGGCCACTGCACCTGCTTGCAGGCGCTTTAATCCACTGAGCTATTTGGCTGACCTCACTGTTCACTTTTTAAGTCTCAGGGCCCTAGAATAATGACAGACTTAACTGTTTCACAAATATTTATTAAATTAATGAATTAATAACTACATATTGGCTCTTGAATTTCCAACTGAAAGCCAATATATTCTCAAAAGCTTAGACTTCTGGCCACCTGCACTGAGAGGGAAAAGGAAACTTGTTGTTTCAAGTCACCTAGTTTATGGCAGTTTGTTACAGGAGCCCTCAGGATCTAATGCACTGGGTGTATGTTCTGATGACTAAGAGAAGGTAAGTCTTGAATAATGATGGAACCGAGGGGACTGCAAGGAAGGGCCAGGCTAAAGGACTGAACCATGGCAGGATGGACAGACAAACTGGTCATTTGTGAATTGAGGAGATGATACAGTGAGAAAAACCAAAGATGGCTTAATAGTTTCTATCTGGGTCATTTACTGGAACTGAACATATAAGAGAAAGAACTGGTGCATAGTGGGTAAGTTGCACTTTGAAAATGAAACTGTCATTTCTTGATCCTTAAGAGAGTTGAAGAGAGGGGAGGACAAAGGGGGTAAAGGAAGAATCAAGATATACCATGTAAAGGCACAAATTCCCTAGAATGCATGTGATCATTATGGGTATCAATGGTGTACCCAAAAAAATCTATTAAGAAAACTGAGGCAAAAAGGAAAATTACCAAGTAAGTAAATGCAAAGCAATGCCTAAGACCCCCGAGAGATGTAGAACTCAATCTCTCTGTGTCTGCACTATGTAGACAAAATGCAAAATCTTTGAATATATCACTCAAGAACTGAGTGATGTGCTCAGTGTCTTCCATACTTGTGAATACCTCTTTTCACTGGAGGACTCTTTCTTAATTTGCTTGCCGACTTTTGGTTTTTTACTAAAGAAACAAGTTTATGACTTAATAAAATAAAATGTCCTATAAAAAGCACAGGTAGGGTTCTGGCTATCTCTGTGTATATTGGATTAGAAAGGAATGGCGAAGGAGGTGGGAGATGGATGTAAGGGAAAAATGAGAGTCCTCTAAGGCTCTGAAAATTCTGACCTAATGAGGTGGTTTGAGAAACAACACCACAGTAGATGCATATCAAATCACAATCTGGAAGTTAATCATAAAACTGAATATTCTGGGGCTGGAGAGGTAGCTTGTTGTTCTAAACGCCTCCCTGGCAAGCACAAGGACCCGGGATTTCAATTCCCTGTTCCCCATGCCGTGCAGGCCCAGAGCAAGACATGGTGTCCCAGAGCTGTAATCCCAGCACTGGGGAAGCTGAGACAGGAGCACCATTATGAGTCTGAGCTGCATAGTGAGGCCCTATACCGAATAAATAAATTAAAATTTTAAAAATAAAACGAATATTCTCAAATGAACCAGGAAATTTGGATAATGCCCAGTGTCATTTTTTTCATACCAAACACAACCATGGCTGCCACATGAGTTGTGTCTGTGCTGTTGAAAAATAACAGCCACAATATATTTAATACATATGTGACAGTAAAATGAGATTTGAGGGGACACTGCACAGCAGTTGGTGGTGGGAGAAGTTTGCACTCACAGGAAGAGAAAGGCTGGAAACAAGTGATTGAATGGTGTGAGGAGGGAGCACTGGAGACTCGGTAGAACAACTGGAAAGTAGACAAGGGTTCGGCTTTTAGACTCAGAAAAATTAGGTGGAATAAGCTGCTCTGCTCAGCCCCATCTATGTCTGCTTCCCTTGGATACTTGTAGGACTGACCAGCAGTGACTCATGGAAAGATCAGGAAAACAAGCAGAGATAATGTGTATCATCATGCAAGTTGGGGCTTTAGCACTTCAGATTATCTTAAATCCACTCTGCAAATCATACTCAAAACCTCAATCACTCATATGATATTTTGAGCATGGTTTTCATGAGCATCCTAAGGATTGCTATGAAAGCCTATGCCAAAATTCCTCCTAGAACATGTTTTCCTGTGCCCGGGTCCTACAGCACGTATTAGGACCAAGAATTGTGAATTTTGTCCACTAGGACATAAGACAGACTTACACAAACCTCTGAATACCTAAATTGAAAATGTTTGCATGATTGATTTCTTTACTTTCTCTCCATCTCCGTCTCCTCCGTCTCGGTCTCCGTCTCCTTCTTCTAAGCTACACATGGCTACCTGAACTTTCCTCTTGTGGATACACAGCAAAAGGATAAAGATGAAAAAGCATTTATACCCAATTAGAAAGACAGATTTTGTTTGTTGATGAATTATAACATGTTCTCAAAGAGAATTTTTTCTAAACTTGGCACTAATCTAAGACTTAGAGTATGCGTATTAGAAGACAAACTTTTAGATATTATTTCTATCTAATTTTAATTTCTTGTTAGTTTCCAAACTAAGTGGTGAATCTAGAATCTACAGTTTGTGAAACATATTTCTCCATAATAAAATAAAGTGTTAATAAGTATCAACTGACTATAATTCCTTTGTTTCAGTTTTAGTCATATTTTTAAAGCATAAAAATGTTTTTCTTCTGACTGTGCAATTTAAACGTAAGTATAAGAACACAGCTATAGGGCTGGGGAGATGGCTCAGTGGAGTAAGTGCTTCCCTGGCAAGCGCAAGGGCCTCAGTTCAATCCCCAGTTCCGCCGGAAAAAAAAAAAAAAACAAAGCTATGCCACTTTCAACATTTCAATTCCTACCCTCCATTTAGAGACACACGCGTGCACACAAACTATGACAAATATACACACATGTGCCAGAGATATAGCTCAGAGGAATCATGCCTGCCTGGCAAGTGTGAGGTCCTGATTTCAATTTCTGTTACCAAAAAAAAATTAT
>NW_004524670.1:8201019-8204483 GCF_000260255.1 Octodon degus
AACCTTCTGACTTTACCTGCGACAAAAAGGGACATGAATTTTTCATTGATAAAATAGAGACAGCCTTAAGGAAATCAAGATGATTTGATAACACACAGGCACTGTCACCTAATTTTAACCTCATTGCTACATAAAACTAATTTATAGTCTATCTTCTCCATTCTTTTACAGTTTCATATTGATGTTGACCAGTGCATTAATAAATGAAAAAAGAACACAAAAGGCAAATAAATGATAAAGAAATAAACTGTCTCTTCACAAACAAAATTATGATATTCTTATAAAATAGAGATTTCTTTTTGTATTTTAGGAAAAGGTCTACAGGGTGTTCAGGATGTCACTACTACCTTGGACTTGTAGTGATCCACCTGTTTACAGCCTCCCAAGAGCTATGATTACAGGTCCACACCACCATGCCCAGTCCCAATTGCCATCTCATAGTGCCCTGGGGCAGGGCCGGCACGGCAAGCCCAGGGATTGAACCCCCAGCCCCTGAGCCTGCTTGCAGTCTCTTTAATCTGCTGAGCTATTTGGCCAGCCCTAAAATAGAGAATTTTTAAAAAGTTAATTAGAACAAGTGTAATTAACAAGAGTAATACAATAAAAATAACTCATATTTCTATATATTAACAATGCACGATTTGAAATTAAAATGGAAAAATAATAATACTATTAGAATACAAAATATGTGTAATCCCATAAAATATGTAATGTGTATATATTAAAAATAAGAAAATGCAAGTAAAAAAACCTAAAACACTAAATGACTAGAGGTTTTTAATGTATTAGAAAATTATAGCCGTGGCTCATCCACATGGCTGACACTGACAAAGCTTCTACAATCTGAGGTACAGGATCTCAGGATAAATCCTGAGGGGATTTCACTGACCTTATCAGACCCAAAAGCTACAACTCTTGTTGCATAGGTCCTGCTTTCCCTTGGTCTTAACCATCCAGCAGAAAAGTATAAAAACAAAATATAAGAAATAAAGCCATGCTGTTATGTTGAGCTGTAGGGGACTCAGGTCAACAATTTCTGACATTGCCAGTGAAGCGGAAAACCCAATACTATTATGGGCTACTGGACTCTTTTAGAATATTTTGCTGAGCTTACACACCTATAATATTCAAATAACGGAACTTAACCAAAAAAGGGTATACAGATGAATGTCCATTTTTTATCTGTGTATTCAAAGTGGTTGGGATAGATATATAGATACATTATCTTAATAAATAGAATGATTTGTTCTGATGGTGTTTGTGAATAGGATGTCAGGTCCTCATCTTGTACAGCAATTAACCGCTAAGAAGAATGTATGCAGTGTATTATTGAAACTATCCTACCGATTTGATTTGAAACTGTCTCATTGATATTTGTTTCTCAATAAAATTATGGCAAAAAATAAAAAAAACAAAACAAAAAGAAAGAAAATTACATAGTTAAGATGAAACTTATTAGAACTATTCTCTGCAGTCAACACAATCACATCAATAAGCTGATTCCATAGTATCAAAAATAATTAACTTAAAGTCAATCAGGGAAATAAAAGCAAAACCTAAAATTATAAAACTCCTAGAACAAAATAGGACGAATTTTTGTGGATTTTGGTTAGGAAACAATATGTTACAAACAATAACAAATCAACCCACGAAAGAAAAGATTGGACTCCATAAATGTTAAAACATTTTGTTCTTTAGAAGATAGCATTGGAGAAATAAAAAGACAAGCCATATGCAGAGAAAAATATTTGCAAAATACACTTCTGCTTACCGACTTCTATTCAGAATATGTGAGGATCTTGCAAAATTCAGCAATAAAAGAAATATGTGAGACAATGTTTAAAAACAGGCTCACTGTGAAGACCTCACCAATGCAGAAATACAAATAAATGAGAACAACGTGGGAAGTTGTTCAATTTGATAACTCACTGCCAAAATTGAAGCTAACATCACTGGGAAATATTCATACAGCTGGTAAGAGCACCGTCCAAAAGAAAAGAAAAACAAAACACCTTAATTACATCAAGTGCTAGAACTGTTGGTACGAATTTGAAACAGTTGAACCCTTCTAAGTTACTTGTGAAAATGCAAAATTAAATATGGCCACAACTCTGGATAACAATGTTATAGTTTCTTACAAAATTAAGCATAATTGTCATCCTAATCACTAATTTCGCTCCTTAGTATTTGTCAAATGAAAACTATGGTAACACAAAAGTATGAATGCAAATGTTTTTAGACTATTTTAAAATTTGTTTTTAATCTTTACTTATTTATTTGGTACAGGGTCTCGCTATGCAGCTTGGACTTCTAGTGATCCTCCAGTCTCAGCCTCCCCAGCACTGGAATTACAGGCATGTGCCACCACACCCAGGACTGGCCTGGTCCTGCCCACCAAGACCAACATGGCATGTGGTACCAGGGATTGAATCCAGGTCTTGGCAGTTTCCAGGCAGGTGCTCAGATTGCTGAGCTGTCTCCCCAGCCCCAGACTGCTTATTTAAATCATTTAAAACCCATAAACAACTCAAACATCTTTAAACCAGCAAGTCTGTACACACCTCCTTACCATGGAATACTACTCTGGAAAAAATGACACATGCAGCAAAATGTTGTGATACACAGATGCATTTCAAATGCATTATGCTAAGTAAAAGAAATAAGACTCAAATCTATGTTTTGTCATCTATAAAATGCAGATACAACTTACATTATTTATAAATGTTGGCAATTAAATTATATGAAATGTGCAGCTTAGTTTGTGGCACTTTATTAGGAGAAACACAAACCCAATTTTCCATCTCCAGAAAAGTTCTTGTAGACAAAATCTTGTGATTCCAGGATTCTATCTATTTTAGGATCCTATGATTCTAGGATAGGAAAGTACTACAATACACTAATCTGTTTGTTCCAAATCCTTTCAATTGTTGTTTATGTATTAATGCCCTTATGAAAACTATATTTGTGCTTAAGAACTTCCCAACATGGTAGATTGTCTCCTTTGGATAGATTCCTCAGTCAAGGAATGTAAGCATTCCTAAGATTCTTGCTAATTCTTATCAAATTACCTTCTCTAAAGTTCATACCTGCTGAGCGTTGTGGCACACCCTCGTAACCCTGCCTACTTGGGAGGACTGAGAATTTAAGGCTAACCTGGGAGCCATAGCTGAGCACGAGAGCGCTGCCTAGCACGTAAGCTTCCCTGGGTTCAGTCCCCAGTACTTTCCAAAATAAATAAATAAAAATTTAAAACACAACTATTGGCTACAACTTCTTTAAAGAAGAATGCTCCTACTTATACCCCCATCCTCAGCATATAAAAATTTCAGCTTCGTCGCATCCTTCACCATATTACTGATTAACTTACATGCTTATCATAGAAAATTCAATTATAGGACGTTTACTCTAACAGAGTGATGGGTCAGCTCAGGAGGACTGGAGAGGCAGCAAAGTGTCATATATAT
>NW_004524670.1:8204583-8214457 GCF_000260255.1 Octodon degus
CTAAGAGCTAGAAATAAAAAGAAAACTCAAAATCTGGCCAGTATGGTTCAGCAGCTTCATATAAATATGTAAGCCAAAATGGGCCAGAGAACCAAAAGGTAGGAATTTAACAGTCATGTGAGGACAGGGGGCATGGACAGATGGAAAGGCACTTGCATAAACTTTGGACCCTTTCCAAGACAAAGAGAATTAGACTGTTCTTAAACATAAGCACTAATTATCTGAAATGTACCAGGGGAATTTGCTGTATGTCAGAGTCAAAAAAAAAAAAAAAAAAAAAAGTGCAGTAAGGGAAAAATCTTGTTCTACAAGAAGGTGAGCGTCCAAGTCCATGCCACACATGGGCATGGCACAGCAGTGATAAACTGCCCTATTGGCACAAATTTCCCCAGATTTGGCACTGAAAATCCTGCGTCTCCAGTTACTCATTAGTCCCAAGCAAACTTGGAAGGATGGTCACATCATATAACGCCTTAATTTATACTACCCATGTTTGACAGAAATTCTAAGCAAAATACTTCCTAGAAACGGGTCTGAACCTCGTGAGGCTCTATGGACTCATGCACTACAACTCCACATAGCTGTTTTCATGAAGGAGGGTTCCAAGCACTGCTCATGACAGGGCTATCAGATAGACTATGGTACATCCTGGTAAACTTGAATTTTAGTTACATGACAATTAAGCTGCAATGTGAAGATATGCTATAAGATTATCTGACATTTTTCTGAAATTCAAATTTAACTCAGTAGCTTGTATTTGATTTGTTAAATTTGGTAAATCTGCAATCCCACAGACAAACAACAGTAAACAGCAACAACAGGGTACCCTGGAGATAAGGTCACACCCAGAAATGTGTGTTACATAACATCATAAGCCGCCATGGGGAGAAGTCTGTAGATATGCAAATATATTCCTAGAACCAGAAACTATGATGCTAAGCAAGCTGATTAAGCCCTCTGTGTCTCCATCTTCTTGGGGAAGGGGGTACCCCAAATCAAACACAGGACCTGATGCTTACCAGGCAGGTGCTGTACTGCTGAGCTAAATTCTCCAGCCTTTTGATGTTCTTCTTTTGGAAAATGCAGATGATGATAAATATAATGTGTGGCTGAATGAACATAGTATGCATAATGCATTCAAAATAGTATCTAAGCTATAGCAAATTCTCAGTCCATCTATCAATCAAGAATGAGCATTTAGCCCTGACTGGAGTATCTAGAACATCCTCGGATACCAACGTTTCCTGGAAAGTCCCCTAAGACACTCTGAGGTGTGAGGCGAGTACATGGTGGTAAAATGCGTTTGGAAATTCCTCCATTCATCTAATAATTCGGATGCCTCAAAGGACCGTGAGGTTGAGCCTCACTGAGTTTGTCACACGGCTACGGTCTTCCTCTGACAAAAGCCAGAGGCAATCCGCAAACCAAAGTGGCCTAGATTCCCCCAGGACCCCACCACACTGTAAAATTAAGACGGAGGTATGATAACATTCTTTTCCTTTCTGAAAATCCTGAAGCACGGAGGTGAGCGTGCTCTTCCGTGTCTGCGTACCAAGTGCTGCGCAGCAACTTCTGCACCCCCAGCTCACCCCCGAAGCCCAGGAAATGAGGAAAGTGTCTTCCAAATATCCCTCCCTCTGAGGTTCCAAAAGGGGCCAGAGAGGAGCGTGACCAGCTTGCAGAACCAAGATGTATCGCCATGCCATCACCGAGCCACAGTTTAGATTTTCTTCCACAATGTGCTGGTCATCGGCCGAATGGCTGCTGGCTGAGCCTGCCACATGATTCTTAGCCCCAGGTACTTCGAGGGCTCCTTTTTAAACAGCAACTGAAAGCCAAAGAACTAGATAGGAATCCACTAACACTGTTTTTATTTTTCTCCTCAGATTTCAATAAACAAGAATTTTTTTTTTTCTTTTTTTAAACCAGGTTTGTCTTGCTGTTACTACCAGGGTTTTTGTCTTTCTCCTGTACATACATTCTTAGCCTCTGCTTGAGGGGAAAGAAGGTGGAATTCACTACATTTAATGTGATTCCAAATAGGGATTTGCATTTCACAAGCTTTGATAGGGCTTGCCCAATGCTGGTGAGTGACTGACTTCCTTTAAGCTAATCCTACCCCAGCTATGAGTTAAGTCAGAATTTCTGCTCTGGGTGTATCACTTTTGTTTTTCTAAAGCTATATTTTAAGGAAGATGATGTTAAAAGCTTTTCAGCTGTACTCAGAACTCCTAAAGACACGACAGTTGTCACTAAGCTTCAGTGATATTAAGTCAAAGTTTAAGAAGCCAACTATGATCGTCAAAGAGTCTGACAGCACAGAATCTTTTCCTAGGCGAATCATTAATATCTCTATCTGTAATAAGAGGCTTCTTTCATTAACATTTCATTCTTTTGATTCAACAAAACTTTCATTGAAGACTACTATTCATATCCCATTTCAATCCTCAACACGAATTACTTAAGCACTTGTTCTCTGCCAGCCTCTAAAGTCAGCTTTGGTGATTCAGACAAAAGGCAGACAGATCTGGCTTTCAGAGAACACAAGCTGGGCAAAGGAAAAACGCTAGTGACAGAGCCAAGCAATTCCCCTAACCAATGCAGACAGAAAGACATCTTAAAAATACCTTTAAATGCTGGGCTAATTAAAAAAGAATGAGTTATATAAAAATGGTCCTTATGTAAATTTAAAATGCATGTGTGAAAATATAGTATTTTGCAAGAGTACAAAAATATACAAAAATGTTTAAAAGGCTGCCTATGGGAAAAGGGGGACAGAAAGTAGAAGAGGGAAAGGAAGGAGAAGGAAGGGAAGGAGGGAAGGAGGGATGGAAGGAAGGAAGGAAGGAAAGAAGGAAGGAAGGAAGGAAGGAAGGAAGGAAGGAAGGAAGGAAGGAAGGAAGGAAGGAAGGAGAGCTAGTTAGCTCTTTAAAGCAGCCAGAATAACCATCTGGCAGTGGATGGTATCACCCTACTTCAGTTTCTTCATTAAATTGCTTCCCTCTTTGTTTTGAGGCTCTAAAGATGACGAATTTTCTTCATCTGAAGTGTTAAAATCAAAGAATGAGCAGAGAAGCTACACAACCACCTAAGACGCTTGACCTTCCATTTTAAGAGGTTAAGTACCCAGTGGGTGAGCAGATAGCCAGGTGTACTTTTATTAACTCTTTGTAGACATCTGGCACCCTGAGATCCAGTCATCACAGGACAGCAAGGGGAGCCCCATCCCATCTCTCTGACCCCCAGTGTGGCTGGATGCTTATTCTGTAAGTCAGTTTAACCTGACTCAGGACATAACCTGTGCCACTTTTTGGAAGATCATGAATTAATCTGGTCCTCACAATTTAAACTCTCTTCTCAATGTTTCAGGCTAGAGAGAAACTAGAGGGGAGCCCTCCTGAGCCGACCCACCTTTCTTTCTCTGAGATCCAACTCAGTCTTCAACCAACATTGATTAATGGCTCCCTTTCCCAACAAAGACATTCCTTTTTTTATGTATTTAGTACAGGGTCCCACTACACAGATCAGACTCGGAATGATCTTCCTGTTTTAGCTTCCCCAGCACTGGGATTACAGGTGCATGCGACCATATCCAGTCTCAGTTGCCCTCTCAGCATGCCCCGGGGGTGGGGCTGACACAGCCCACCAGGGATTGAACCCCAGTCCCTGCACCTGTCTAAGCAGGCGCTTCAGTCCACTGAGCTATCTGGTCAGGCCTAAAGACGTTCTTATAACAGGTTCCCAACATAAGTTGCCAGGTAGAATATGATGCTCCATTCAATTTGAGGAATAAACAATAAATCACCTTTTGTTTCCCCAACTATTGCTGAGCACATACTTACATTACCTTTCTATCTTCAAATGGACATGGGAGAATCTGCATTTCTTATCTTCCAAACACATAAGGTGAGATGAGTTTGAGAGTTTTCTAACTTTTGCTCCTGGACATTGCTGGGGCACACTATGTGTCAGGGGGTTAGAGTGGGACTAAATTTAGAAGCCAAACTATTTCACATTTTTTATTTTATTTTTGTTTTCAATTGGTACAGAGACCACTGCAAATAAAACAAAATGGTGTATTCCTGTGAATAAATGACCATGTTTCCACATGAGCTGCATCTGGCAAGAAAAAGAGCATGGTAAATGGAGAAACAAGCTCAGCTAGGAGTCAAGAAGGTCTATTTTAGTTGTACTTCTCAGCAAGGTCTGTGAGAAGGTCCCTATACAGTTCTCAGTCTCTGCATCTATAAAATGGGAGTGGAGAGTGAAAGGGTTTTTAATGATTCCTTCCTCTTTCACCTTTAGTGGCTCTACAGTAGTCATCCCGTTTCCTCAATTTGGTGAAGGCTGTTTTGTTGTTCTCCATCCACCCATAGAGAATGAGACCTAATGTAATTGAAGATTTCTTCCATTGTCCATATTCCAGTAAAAAACTCTTCTGTGAAGTATTGTGGCTGTTCCAAAAACTGAAACCAGAAGTTCAATTTAAGTAAGGGAGACCAAAGATTGCAAATGCCCTGTTACCAAAATAGAAGCAAAGAGTTCCTCACTGTGAAAAGCACAGCTTTTTCGTAGGCCAGGAGGAATTTGGGCAGAGGAGATGTCAACATGGCTGAAAAAGGACCCTACAGGCAGAGCAGGAAGTGGGTGCCCCCTTATAAACCACTGGTCTGCACAATGGGGCCGGCAATTCCTCCACTTCCCCATGGAGTCATCCCATGGTAAATGGCATGCCATGTGTGTATATGTGTCAGAAACTATGAAATGCTAAACCTCTGACCTGACTGGAGTTCAAGCAGATGCAGACATCCGGGCTCATCGGAACTCTGTCTGTTCACCTTGCTGTTGGGCTGGTTCCATTTTACAGCATTAGCTCCTATCATCTGACAATGTGCTTGGGAGGGAAATAAATCAATACCCACTTTCACAACAGGGCCTTGGCTAATAAGGCCTTAGCTGACCGGTGCTATTGTTACTACAGCCACAGCATTTGGTACAAAGATGAAGATGTGACAGCCCACTGGCCCCCTGACTTTTTCTTCAAACTGTAGAAAAGGGAAGACCCCTTTCCCAAGATTCAGAAGGTTTCAGATGCAAGCTGGGCTAAGTAGGCCGTCACGGTGCTGTGGTGAGGGACAGATTAGAAAGGAAATCAGCTCCGAAGAGATCAGAAAAGAGGGAAGGAGATGACTTGGTTCCAATATCATTGAGCTGCTACAGCTAGTAATGTCTAAAGCTGTATTTCTTCCTGGTGCTCTCAACTGTATAATAAACGGATCTCCTTTTTGCCCTTTTCATGAGCTATTTTTTCTCTTACCTACAACTGAGAAGTCCTCACTAATATAAAGTTACCTTTGATAGGGCTTTTTCAGACAACTCCAAATTCTATCATAAGAGCCTTACTCAGTAAATCAACACTTGTGAAGAGACCTATGGTTGAATGTTAAAACTTACATTTTTTTAGAGCATATATGTTAAGTGATGGGGTTTCAAAGAACAAAATTTGGATTTCCTTATGTACAAAGTTAATAAATTTATATTTTCCCACTATCACAAGCCTAAATTATTTCATGTATCCTTTGAACTATGTAATATAACATCACTTCTATGAGCAT
Source organism: Octodon degus (assembly GCF_000260255.1). Taxonomy (NCBI): domain Eukaryota; kingdom Metazoa; phylum Chordata; class Mammalia; order Rodentia; family Octodontidae; genus Octodon; species Octodon degus. The sequence continues at coordinate 8,210,199 of NW_004524670.1, forward strand.
TTCCATCAAAATATTCAAAATTAAACATATTATGACAAAGAGAGAAGATTTACTGATCTAGAGAATTAACTTAGTCAGATAAATTCATCTATAATCTGATTTCTCCTGTCTACTTTTGAATAAGAATAAAGATGAAGGACATTTGGTCAATCAGTGCTCTATGGCCACAGGCATGAAAAATATATAAATTTAACCAACTTCAGGTTGCCACCATTCTCAAAACATTTTATCATGGCTTACAGATTCTAAATTGAAAGACGTTACCTGTGTTCCAGATCTAATTTTCAGTTCTCTTAAGAACAATTGCAATGGACAACAAAGAGCATACAAGAAAATAGTTGATGATCATATCAACCTAAGACCTATTCATTGATCAATTACTGAGCTTCTTGCCGCAGGAACATGCCTCAAGGAGAAGACAGATTGGAGACCTGAGACTTTCCTGACAGAGTGTGAAGTGAAGATAGGCAAAGGCTTCCCTCTGGGGTCTCCTCTTTCAGACAGAACCTATTTAAACTTGAAGCATATTGTTGGAAAGCACTCTATAAATTGGCTCAGTGGTTTCTTATCGATTTCTACTGATCTTCTTTCTTTCGTCTCAGATCACAGTAAGGCATCCCCTGCACCAGGAAGGGCTCAGGAACAGGTTGTGCTGACGGGCTTGTTTCAACACTAAGTCACACCTAGTGCTTGAGATCCATTTCACCCATTCTCACGTGTCTACATTAGGTGCAAAAGCACCCTCGCACGCATTAGTGCCCTGCATCAGCAGCTTCTGCTCCCATCATGAAGTATAATGGAGATAATCCACCGCTGGATTATGTCTGACAGTCATATTCTCAGTTTTTATTAACGTGATTGAATTAACATGATTGGACAGTTCTTCTACTCACTCTGCATAATTAGGTTTCATTCCTGGTGCAGTCTGTAAGCATCAGCATATCACTTAAAACACAATATAATGCTTCCTTCAGTCTCATGAAACCTGTGAAAACAAGCATTACCCATTTATTGTGCTAATGAGAGGTAATGAAAGAGCTCCAACTTGTTTTGAATCTCAGCTATACCATTTCTATGGTTGCTTTATCTCTTTAAGCCTCAACACCCTTAACTGCAAAACATATTGTATAATATTTAAAAAGTACTAACTGTATATTCTGGCCCCTTAAGACTAAATCAGGCTAAGCACTAGGTATGGGGGTGCACACCTGTAATCCCAATGCTAAGGAAGCTGAGGCAGGAGGATTGCCCCGAGGTCGAGGCAAGCCTGCACTACATAAGGAATTCAAGCCCAGTTTAAGCTATATAGCAAGACCCTGTTATAAAAAGAAAGTCAAGGGGCCAGACAGATGGCTTAGAGGATAAGCGCTTCCCTGGCAAGCACAAGGGCCTGAGTTCAATCCCCAGTTCTGAAAAAAAAGAAAGAAAGAAAGTCAGTCAGGGAATAAAACAAAACTCCCTATTCTTGATGAACTTAGAGAAAATTTATGAAATAAACAAATTACAAATTTTGACATCACTTTAAAAGTTTATTTATCATACTAATATTGCCAGGGCGATAGCTCAGCAGCATAAGCACCTGCCTGGCACAAATAAGGTCCTGAGTTTGATCCCTGGTACCCGAAAAAAAAATCTGCTTCATAATAATATTTGTGGTTAATTGCATATTACAATAAATACAAAAGAGTATTTTCTTCCACAAAGTGAAAAATAAAAATAAAGAAAATCAAGTTTTAAAAAATCACCTCAGTAGCCTCTATAGTAATAATATTTCATAAAAAAAAACCATTGATAGATGCTAAAATTAGTAACAGTTTGAGATGGGACATTTATGTGGTATCAACCTGCTTTCCCATAGGATACTCTTTTTTTAAAAAAAGTATTTGGTTGTTACAGGGTCTCACTATGCAGCTCAGATTCATAGTGATCCTCCTGTTTTCAACCTTCCCAGAGCTGGGATTATGGGTGTGCACTACTACATCCGGACTCTGTGGCTGGCTCAGCCCATCCTGGCAGTGGAGCTGGTGCACCATGTGGTGCTGGGAATCAAACTGCAGTCCCTGCAGTTGCCTACGCTTTCCTAAGCAAGCATTTTAGTCTGCTGAGTTATCTCCCCATCCCCACCCATAGGATACTTATTAATTAAATTAAATTAATTACATTAATTTTACACTGAAGAAAGCTAGGAAAAGTAATCTTAACTAAGAGACTGAAAATGACATCACCAGTGACATAATAAAGTAGATGTTATAGATCTCCTAACATGAGACACTAAGAAAGCCACAAAAATGTCTTCAGTTGTATTCCTGTACAGAAAGCATACAACAAAGCAGGGAAACCTGACTTGAGGGGCATTCCAGAAAATAACTAATTTTCTTTAAAATGTCAAGGCTATACTAAAGAAAAAAATTATAGAACTGTTTCAGATTAAAGGAGACTAAAGAGACATGATGATTAAGGATTCAAGATCAGATCTTAGACTCAGAGAAATACATCTCTTTGCTCTAATGGATACCAGAGTTGATCTGATTTGAAGGTGAGCAATATAACAAGTTTATTAAAATCAACATTATTAACAATAGAAACCGATTGATTGCTATTCTGTCCCCTATTCGAGGTGCAATATGACATAGGCAATATCATCCTGGTGTGTTCTTGCCAAAAACATTTGACTTGAATCTAAGTAAGATGTTAGAAGTGGTTTCCAATTTATAGAAGATAAAATGGATATAGGAATGAGCTAAATGACTCCAAGAGACGTATTCAGATAAATTCAGATTGAGGGACATTCTGTAACAACTGTCTTGAAGTCACTAAATGTAAACGTGAGGGATCAAGAAGAAATAGTAGGAGTGTGTGGCATGTGATTATCCCACATTAAATAGATGTGAAACCACAGTGGATCTAGAAAGAGGAGCATAGGAAGGCGAGGAAGAGAAAAACAAGAAGCAAAAATGATTGAGATATTACATGTCATTATACTCATTCCTCAAAGCAAATGGAATTAATAGATATCATAAGCACATTAATAATAAAAATTGTACAGAAGATAAGGTCTAAGAACAACAGTCAAAGGTACTGTGTGATTCCAGATGGTATCTTGCTTCCAAAAAGAAAAATATTTTAACAATTTGAAATCTTTTTAAATATTTTGAAAAAATTAGATCTAGCTTTGTATATTAGATGACTCTATGAAATTAGATGATTCTTGTGCCCTACAGTAGTTCAATGAATATATAAGAGATTCTTCCTTTTTATGACATATCTGCTCTAGTATTTATCAATAAAGTGTTGTAATGTCATAATGAGCTGTCAAATAGCATAAAATATTAGAGTGACAGACAGACAGACAGATGGACAGACAGATGGATGGACAGAGAGGGAGACAGTTACTTAGTTAGGGAGCGAATCAGCATGGGATGAATCTCAAGGAAAGTCAGGGACTTGCTTCCTGTATGAACTCAGTAGCTTTTCCTATCTACCATCCCTGGTGCTGGGACACGTGCATGTGACCGAGGCCTGGGCTATTCAGCCAGAAGATGCACCTCTCTGGGACACTGAATATTAGAAGGTCGTGAAAATGCATAGGCTTATTGGAAACTTCTCACACAGGCAGTAATGTTGAAGAATGAGAGGGAGAAGCTAGTGGAGTCCTGGTCCAGTGGCACCAGTAGTGAAGACGGCTTGAGGAGCTCATCCTGGGCTGTTCCCCAGTGCCAGTCCTCCAGGAGGGGCCCTGTCCTCCCATGGGGCTTAACTCCTTAGCCTTTTTGCGATCCTACAGACCAGCTATGCCCATCATTTTAGAAAACTTTACACTCAGATGAGTATCCAAAGACAATTTCTCCATGTAACCAAAAAGTATAACTAAGGCAAATCTAATGAAAAGAATTCAGCAAAACCTAATCACACCCTCCCCAGCCCACACAATGTCCCCAACCGTGCCCTTCCTTCCTATGTCCATTATGTATGCCAACTCTCTCATGCTCCAGGTTCTCCATTAGGAGGTCAGCTGCAGTGTGCAAGTTGGAGCCGTACATTTAAGGCATGTGTCCTGCCGTGAGACTGGTGACAAAGTAAAACTCTGCTCTGATCCCACCTCCTTAAGAATCCATGTGCTTCTTCCATTTACCAGGCTCCTGTATCCAAAAGCTGCTTTTTCTTTTTCTTCTTCTTCTTCTTCTTCTTCTTCTTCTTCTTCTTCTTCTTCTTCTTCTTCTTCTTCTTCTTCTTCTGCTTCTGCTTCTGCTTCTGCTTCT
>NW_004524670.1:8214557-8222443 GCF_000260255.1 Octodon degus
CTTCTTCTTCTTCTTCTTCTTCTTCTTCTTCTTCTTCTTCTTCTTCTTCTTCTTCTTCTTCTTCTTCTTCTTCTTCTTCTTCTTCTTCTTCGCAGAATTGGGGATTGAATTCAGGCCCTTGCCCTTACCAGGGAAGTGTTTATTCTAATGCACTATCTCCCCAGCTTCAAGAAGCTTCTTCCTAAAACAGATTACATTCTAATCTGCATTGTAGGCACTTCTAGCCAGCCACATAAGATTGTTGGAATATCAGGGGCATGATTTCTAGAATCTGTTCCTACAAATAGATTTTATTTTTGGATTGCCATAGCACTCAATACTATGTTTGAAATGTGGGGAATTCTCTCAGAAACATGTCCTGCCACTTTTCCCAAATGTACTATGAGTGCTAATGGAGAAGGTTCTCCTTACTAGCCCACCTCTTAAAGAAAGCATCAGATTCAAACAATTCAACTTTATGAGAGCCACGAAAGTGCATGGCAGGGTCTCCCTTTAGTACAGCTGAAGTGTGTCCGCTCTCTGATAATCATCCTCTGCATAAAGAAGTCTGAGTGCTATCTCCTCAGTGCAAGACCCAAATTAGACAAGAGCAGAACACAGAGTTTTTAATTATTACCCTTATATTCAAAGACTGTACAATCACGAGGAAGTCATAACCTTCATAATGTTTCCTGTTCCCAACTTGAGATGATGGGGTTTGTCCCAGCTGTCAATACCAGACAGAATGGGAAACCAGGAAATAGGAAAGAACAGTCATGGACACTGAGAAGCTGAAAAAATTAAAAGTTATATTAAGGTGTCAAGCAGCTCCTATAAATGAATGAACAGCCTGTCTTAAATCTAAGATAAAGGGACCTTTGAGACCAAGCAGATATGACAAAGTCAACTAACCTATAGCCTGGGATGAATTCAGGATCAGAGCTAGCAGAACTAAAACACCAGCAGAGGACCAAAGATTGATAAATCCATGGAGAGCAAGTGGGGCTTGTGGCACAGAGTGCGTGGTGAATCGCCGCTAGGTGAAAGCCGTGCTTCTGAGCCCATCCCGTGATCTTGAGCACGCTGGCCAAAACACAAGACTCTATGACGGTGAGGGTGAACCTTTCAGAGCTTTCAGTGAGAATGAGCAGCCTGGTGGGGCCCGCGTGCCATAGGTTTGCCATCACTACTCCAGGCAAACAGTGAAAACAGCAGAACTTCATATGTAGTATTTCAATTAAGAATTGGTCAGCAGCTAAAGCATGAACAGACAACAGCCGCAGAAGAGAAATATGGAACAAAGTGACAAGACAGAAAAAGAATGCCATTTATCATAAGGCTCTGGAGAAGTAAGCTGGGCCTGAAGTACAATGGCAGGAGATTCTCAAGTAGGACACTAGGGAAGTAGTTTCTTGCTAGACGAGGAAGGGCTTTGGAAGACACTCTAGTAAATTTGATCTTCATCCTGAAATCAAAAGCCCTTGTAGACATTTAAGTGGGGGGGGCACTGAATTACATGCTGGGCATCTTGGCAAATCCTCTTAGAGACAGATTTGCATGCAGGATTCCTGCGGAGCGCCACAATCCTCTGCACCTATAGAGCTGTAAAGGAAGCAGACTGAGGAAAGAGAAAGTTGGGCTGCAGAGTGACAGCCACAGCCCCCGCTAGTCTCTGTCTTGTATTACAATTAGCTCCAGATGGCCTATGTGCCCTGTGTCCATCTATGAAAGCCACACGGCACCCCAGGCTGAGGGCCCCTTAAGTGCCAAGGACTCTGGTGAGGCACATTTCATACTGCATTTTATTTAATTTTCCCCAAATCTTGAACAGGATGCCCATTTAACAGGCCAGAAGGCCAAGGACCTGAGAAGTAAATTCATTTAAGGCCTGGGAGTAAATAAATAAGATGCTGAGACCGTTCCTTGACAAAAAGACTTTTTTTTAAAAAATCACAGAGCTACAGTACCCTTGCAGGATCATTTTTTATAGAATTACATGGAATCTTGGGGTTTAAAAAAAGGTGGGAAGTTTAGGGTTTTCTTTGTGAGAGTTTTTGTTTTCGCTTCTTTTGTTTTTCTCTTTGTAAGAATGAGATGTGGGAAACAAAGAAAATTCTTTTGCAAATAAACTGTTGCAAACAATCATCTGGCTTTTCATTAAACCAAGCAAAACAATTTAAAAAAAGAAAAAACAAACTGCAGCAGTGTTACAGAATGGCCCTGAACTAATAGTCTAGCAGAGAAGGGAGAAAGATTTATGGACGTGTGCAGCATCATCTGACTTAGCCTTTTGCCCCTGCAGCCCCTTGTGCATATGAAGGATCTATACTGGGTTTTGCTATGGAATTCAGTTATTACAACAACAATGCTTAGCATTATTCAGCATTTATTTTATACTATTTACCCTACTGAGGACTTGATACTCATTTCTTTAAATCTTTACAGATACTCTGAGAGATATGTCGGTTTTCTTTATTATCGGAATATGTTTGTGATACAATATGTGCATTTTTAATCACCACCTTATAGATGAAGAGACCAAGTCTCAGGGAGCTGTGCATCCCAGAAGCACCTAAGTGGCTGAGGTGACACCTTTCTGGTGCTGGCCCCACCTGACCATTCTGCCAACAGGCCAATGGAATTTACATTTACAGCATCCTTCTCCTTCTTGCCTGGAAGAAAGAAATCATTGCTTTGTAGAGGAGACCCAAAGAAATTGGGTACATGGTCCCTATCAGCAGCAGGTAAATAAGGAAGTGAAGACTAGACTTCCCAATAATAGACACTGGGTTCTTACTACACAAACCACATTAATGCTACATTTAAGAAAGGCAAAACAACAGTACGGAATTGCCACTCAGCTGCTTTAACAATGTACGTATCCAACACAGTGGACAATCAGCTCAGGCAGACAATAATAAAAAAAGTTTGGCTGAAAGTCTTTTCTGAGATAGCTATGTTACAGATTCTAAAGCAACCCTGGGAAAAACTACTCCTGGCTGAAAGAGGTGTAGCGCAATACAAAGTGTTTGGAATGCTATTTAGCAATATGGATTGAGAATTTTACAAGAGCAGACTTTTTATTATGCTTTACAATGACATCTGGTTAGCAGTCCCAGCCAGAGCTACTGCCATTAAAATGCATGTGAAGTCAGAGAAAAAGAGGAGAACTTTCCACACCTCTGAGAATTAACCCTGACAGGAACAATCAGATATCTTGAAAACACCTCTCTTGAGCATCAGCAGTAAATGTTGGTTTATATTTACTGGAAACTAAAAGTTTAAGTAATTTGATATCAAGGAATGGAGGGAAGATCTGGCAGTACCATGGTGCATGCTGGGAGTTGAGGCATGCACCTGAAGACAGGAAGAAGAGCCCAAGAGAAATGCATGCTGTACTCAAGAAGGTCATAGCTTCCATTAGTTAAGTGTCAAATGGTCAGCAGCAAGGGAAAACACTGCACCACAATCCTATAGGATCACATTAGTCAAAGGACAGATACTTACAGAGTTTGTCTTATGCCAAGAATTAGAGGGGAAAATCAACTTAGAGCTGCTAAGAAAAATATACAAACACTCACAAAGAATTTTATCCTAGTAATTCAGAGAACAGGTTTCTTCCTTAAAATGATTAATAATTTTAGAAAGCCTCTGCCATACTTAGAAAGATGAAGAAGACATGGCTGCTTTAACACAGAAATGGGAAGAGGATAAGACACTGAGACAAAAACATGATGAGAACAAAAGAGAAAAATGAGAGCAAGGAACAGGATGAGCCAGTCCATGACATAGTTTTTAAAATACACAAGGATCAAAAAGACAAAATAACTCACATACAAACACACAGAGAGAGAATCAACTTTCCCGACAGAAACTTTATTTTTCTTTTTCAAATTTTTAGCATCATGCTATATTTCCTTCAATACCAATATGTACAAATTTTTGTTTATTTTCTGGAGAACTTAAATAGTACAATTTTGTGATTTTTTTTTCATTTTGTATATTTATTTATACAGTTATATAATTTTTACTCCTTTAATGAGAAAAAAAGATAAAATAACAATGAAACAGTTTCAAAACAGGTTAGCAGAATGCTTACAACAATTAATACATCGAATATCGTTGTCTTCATAGTTATTCAGAGGACAAGATGCAGACGTAATATCTTGTCTAAAGATGCAGACGTAATATCTTGTCTAAACACTATTAGTACAAACTTTATTCTCAGTGAACTAAGAGAAAGTAGTTGTATATCCATCTTAACTCTCTTATATATATATATATATATATATATATATACATACATATATACATATATATATATATTCCTTTTCAACATAACAAAAACTGTCCTTTTCTTCATAAAAAACTGTCTTTTATTATACTTTTGTGAAGTTAGTACCACATGACACTAGGTTGTTTAGCAAATGATAGCAAACCTTAACCAGACAGGATGTTCATATCAGGAGTGAGGTAGCTCTTGTTTCTTGTAGGCCCTGGGCCAAGTCCCACCTACATATATTTGATTGATTTCCTAGCTTCATGACTCCCAACATATCCCTCTTTTCTGGTTTGTTTTTTTCAGAGATGGGTGTTCCACTGCAGTTAGAGAGGGTGTATTTGGAGAAGTCTTTAAATGACCTTTTCATATCTGAAACCAGTCTAAAGATTATAGGTACTGGAATTCAGCAAAATAATCCAATATCGTCCAGTAGTCCATAATAGTAGTGGGTTATCAGCAGAACTGGCACTTGTTAGAAGTTGTTGACTTGAGCCTTTTACAGCTCAGCATATTAATATGGAATTACTTTTTATATCTCGTGGTTATACTTTTCTGCCAAAAGATTAAAACCAAGTTAAAGCAAGACCTATATAACTAAAAATGTAACTTTTGTTTCTAACAAGGTCAGTCAAATCTCAGGATTTATGCTGGAACCATGTACAGCACCTCATAGATCTTTTGTCAGTGTCAGCCATCTGGATGAGTCATGGCCATTGCTTGACCAATTTGCTCTCTGAGAAAACCTAAAAGAATGTTTTCTCTTTAGGTGACTCTGCTTAGGCACACTCTACATCATCAATCACTTTCTTCTGTGGCCCCATAATCTCCTTAATCAGAAAATTTGGGGCACTACTGAGTTATAGGATGTCACAACACAGGTTCCCTTTTATCCTGAGTCTTCACTGCTCTTGAAGTGTTAGGGTCAAAATATTGACTATTCTTGTAACCCCTCTATTTCTCTAATTTTTGATATGCAAACTTTAGTTGTTAAAAATCTGAAAGAGAAGCTTAATGATACTATTATCCTGTAACTGAGGCAGTTCAGCATAACATCACTATCTGTCTGAATATCAAGCACCTAGACATAACATGGAACTGCTATTTTCCAAAGACCATGGATATTCTAAAATTTAAATCCCTATAGAATTGAAAAAAAACAATTACATATTTTTACACAGAAATTTAGAAATGAAACCATATAAAACATTGTAGCAGGACAATCCTATGACATTTTCTTCTTGTGTCTTATTTTCTTTTATTAGCTTTGTGAAAAAAATACTTTAGAGAGAGTATAGCAATAATTGGTATGACATTAGAAGCAGTATATATTGAAATGACCAAAATGGCAGGTATTTCAAGCATGGTTTTAGTATTACACATTGCTATCCTCAGTGTAGCTGCTTAGTTCACAGATATCAGTATATAGAGTTAGTCAGGGTGAGAATTCTACCCATTAAATGCTCCTTTCTTTTTCTTTTCTCTTTATTTTTTTGGTGGTATCAGAGATCAAACTCAGGACCTTATACTTGCCAGGCAAGCACTTATTCCACTGAGCTATCTCCCTGGCCCTTAACTGCTATTTTCAAAAACCTGAGAGTGATTTTTAGGACCATTGCCTTAACCATCTTGTTTAAATAAATGTATGGTTTTGCCCTTGCTATATTTCCTACCTTTCTCCTTTCTCTCTCTTAGTTGTTCAATCCTTAAGTTCTCATTTTCCATTTAACTGTATTATATTTTTCAATTTTTATTTCTTCTTTTGAGTTCTTACACTAGGGAGACAAGATGACATTTACACATGTGTGTCTGGTTTATTTCACTTATGAGCATATCTTAAAGTGCCATCCACTTATATATGAAGACTCTGAGTTTATCATTTTTTATAGCTGAGTAATACTCCATTGTGTGAAAACACCACAACATTTTCACCCATTCTTCAGGTGACGGGCATTTTCATTGCTTCCAAGATTTAGCAATCACAAATTGTGCTGCTATAAGCATAGGTCCACATGTATCACTATGATATGATGTTTTCAGTTCTTTTGGGAAAATCCCCAGAAGGGGGATAGCTGGATTGAATGGCATTCCCAGTCCTACTTATTTGAGGAGTCTGCTCACTGATTTCCATAATGGTTGCACCTGGACAGAAACTTTTAGAAAACTACAATTATAAACCAAAAAAGAAAGACATTAAGGGAAAATGTATAAGGATAGCATCTATATAAATACAATGGAAATACTGCCTTTACAAAGGAAATCCTGCCATTTGCAGCAACACTAATGAAGAGTGGGATGTTGTATTAAGAGAAATAAGCCAGGCAAAGAAGGAAAGACACTGTATATTCTCACTTACGTATGGAAACCAAGGAAGTCAAGCTCTTAGAAGAGTGACAGTTATCAGGAGCGGGGATGGTGACAGGAATAAGGGATGGAGAAATGGCGGCTCATGGGTACCCAATTTTAGTTATATAATAGCAGTAAGAAATCCCAGTGAACTGAGGAACAGTACGGTTATTATAATGAACGATACTGTACTACAACTTGCTGGGAGTATAGAACTTGTAGATTCTTACAATATACACACACAGTTGATTGTGGCAGGAAATGGATATGTCAGTTAGCTTGATTGTAATAATCACCTCACTAGGTCTATGTATCTCAATACATCATATGAGATACATTAAATGTAAATAAATTTTCTTTCATTCAAAGGGAAGTATAAGCAAACTATTAATACATGTAACCTAATAACCAAGCCTTTGACTACATTAAACTTATATATGAAGGGAAAAGAATATCAGAGACAAAGAGTGAATTCTCAGTGTGAAATATAGTTTGGATAGAGGAGAAGGTCCCTCAAAGTTCAGGGACTCCACACTAGCGAGTTAATAAAATGTTTGCATATGTGGGTCTCATGTTTCACTTGCCAATACAGTCTAGTTGCTTCATTTATCTACAAAAGCCTTCAATTCATCTTTTTTATAGCTGAATAGTACTCCATTGTATAAAAATACCATATCTTTTCAATCTATTCCTTAGTTGATGAACATTTGGGTTGTTTCCAGGATTTAGCTATGACAAATTGTGCAGCTGTACACATGAGTGCACATATATTGCTGTGGTGTGATGATTTCATTTTGTTTGGAAAAATACCTAGGAGGGGACTAGCTGGCTTAATAGGACCTAGATTAAATAAAATCTGAAAGGTTCTATAGATACTGTAAAAGAAAAAGTCTTCTTTCAACGGGAAGGAAAAATTGGGATTAGAAAAAGAACAAAAGAAAGAAGAGGAAAAGATATATGTAGGTGTATATGCAGGATGGTTTGGATAATTGTACTGCTGATTTCGGCTGGTTTTGTGAAAGGAGCAGTCAATGCTTACATTTATTTTCTTTTTGTTCTCATTTTTTCTTGTAAATTTCTTATAACTTTTTTGTTATTGTTTTGTTTCATTTTTTCTTTAAACCAATACTGCATTTTTATATCTGGTAACCTAAACAACTAGCTTGAAGATAATATCATGCAATACAGCGATCATTGTCGAATTCCTGTTACTTTGTTTAGTGAAATTTTGGATCATTATTTCTAATGCTGTCTTTTTCTATTCCCATTTTGTATCATTAAA
>NW_004524670.1:8222543-8239733 GCF_000260255.1 Octodon degus
AGAAGAAGAAGAAGAAGAAGAAGAAGAAGAAGAAGAAGAAGAAGAAGAAGAAGAAGAAGAAGAAGAAGAAGAAGAAGAAGAAGAAGAAGATGAGGGACCCCAAAGCTGTAATTTTATAGATTAGGACACTAAGATACAGGACAGAAAAATTCAGGCCCAAGATCAAAAATTTCTTTCCATAGTTGTGAAAATGCAGTGCTGCTTAATTTTCCACGTTGAGTTCAATGCCAAGATTTCAATCGATAAGATTTCTGAAGATGAAAAAAATAAAATACTTATTTTTGTTGATCTCTATGAAATCACTGAATAAATGTTAATAGGATGGGAAGTTTGCTTTTTGGTTTGTTTTTTTTTGGTTTTTTGTATTTAGGACAGGGTGTACAGGGTGTACAGGTTCTCACTATGTAAATCGGACTCGTATTGATCCGCCTGTTTTCAGCTTCCTAAGTGCTGGGATTACAGGCATGCAGCACCACGTCCAGTCTCAATTGCTCTCAGCATGCCCTGGAGGTTGGGGTAGCACAGCAGGCCTGGGGATGGAACTCCTGGCCCCTGCCTCTGCCCAAGCAGGCGCTTTAATCCGCTGAGTTCTTTGGCCTGCCCAAAATGAGAAATATTGACAACAAAGTTAAAAAACTGAAAAAGAAAAGCTCTGCATAATTTAATTTAGCACCGGATTAATTGAAAGAAAAGCTTCCAGTATCCAGAAACTTAGGTCAAAGCCAGTTGTTTTTGGTTTTGTTTCTGTTTCCTTTTTGTTTGTATTATACTTCTGGGTCACAGAAAAGTTATTTCACCTTTCCCAAAAACATTTCCTTTGAGACTACCTATTACTAAAAATGTAGTAATTATCATAACGCTACTTACGAAACAGAAAGACTTACATCTCCATTTGCTGAAACAAATTCCAGCTTTAATTGCTGCTTACACACTTGATGACCAGGATTAACCTAAAACACTTCCCTTCCCCATTGAGAATTGCAAATAAAAGTGTATTTTGAGATTCCTTCAATGGTCTACTTCAGATATGACACCCACTAGGTTTCATTTGCTCCAATTTTTTGCTGCGTCTCCATTTTTAACCTCATTGGGACTTTAAAAGGAATCAAATACTGTAGCATATTTCTAATTTATTTATACTTAAATCATCAAAATGCTCTTTTGTAAGAGTCATTTGATGTCCATGTATCCTTATGGGACCTTTTCATTATCCTGTGTCTGGCCCGGAAAAACAACAGGAAGTCACAATTTGCCATAATTGAAAGACTGAGCAAGACAACAAGGTTTGAATTCAGCTCCACATTTGGTCTTAGAACACTGTTGCCTCTCTTCAAACAGCCTTCTTTAAAAGAAGAAAATAAAACACATGTCAAACACACAGGCTCCTTTAAATTTAATCTTCTTGAATAAAATGCCTAGTTTATATTAACTGCACTTGGGTTGCAAGTTTTCTTCCCATTGGTGGATGAAAAAATAAAACAGAGGCTTATAGAGAGGTACAGAGTCTTACACCCACTATCAAGGTAGACTGATGTCCTTTGAGATTAATCGAAGTGACTTGCTGCCCAAATAAAATTGCAGCAACTAGGTAGTCAAACAAATTAGTAGAAGGGTGTTTGTGGATTTTAAAATATTCTCCCATGAATGTAAGTTAGATCTTTGACTTCCTATTAGCAGTTACTAATACAATAATGATGGTTGATAAAATGATGTCTTCTCTCCATGTAAACAGACTAAATCCATCTTTCATTAAGATTTTTCTCCAGGGGCTGGGGATTTGGCTCAGCAGTAGAATGCTTGCCTAGCAAGCTGGAAGCGCTGGGTTCGGTCCTCAGCACCAAAAACAAAAAATAAAATAAAAGATAAAAAAAGATTTTTCTCCAGAGACCATAACCTCTAGGTGCTCTATTTCCTGAAAAAGTCTGGGATTTCCAAAGTTATCACTCAAGTTCCAGGCAAGAAACAGAAACCATACCAGTTGTTTGAACAGAGATAATTTCATGCAAAGAAGTGTTAAATAGGTCTACGTCGCTAACTAGATAATCAAGAGTGTAAGAACAGTCAGTACACTATGGTGTCACAGAAGTCAGGGAGACGGCTGGAAACATTAAAATCCATAAGCTTGGAGGAAGAGCCCTGGGAAGAGGAAACTGATTTCTGAGCAAGAGCAGTTTGAAGGATGAGCAAGGGTAGGTTAGATGCAGGCTCTGAGAAGAGGGCTCGATCTCATAGCACTGCATCTCCCAGTGTTAGAGACTGTAACCTAGTATTAGCTGCTTGTGCAGAGGAACAAAGCTCTAGGATGCAGAAGCCCAACTAGGTTGACTCACAGGAGCAGGAAGCATCCAGGAAGGGGCAAATCCTGCCCTCCTGGTAATGTCCCCTATTGGCATAACCTGTCATGACACCAGTTGGCAAAACAGAAATGAGGTTGACTGGCTCCACCCACCACCTTGCCTCCAGCTTTCCAAAATGGGGAAGTGAAGGGTGTCCTTGGAGAAGAGAGATAATGCTTAATTAGTCTTCTGGAATATAGAGTAATTTGGAAGTACATGTGAGCTGCCTGAGAGTTATTGTCCACATTTTAGTCATGAAAAAAGAAGGCTTAAAAAGTAGTACCCTGACTGGATCAAATAGCTAGCAATAATATTACATTTACCCAATGCTTACTATGTGCCATACATAGTTCTAATTCTTCATAATAACCTTTAAATCTTGATAGTGGTCCTATGAGGTAGGAGCCCCTTTTAGTGCATATCTACATGTAAGGAAATTAGGCACAGGGTGGTTAAGTAACTTGGACAGGATTGCTTAACAAATAGGAGATGAATGGGAAATTAAATCTAGAGAGTCTGGCTCTGAAAACTATAGTTTTAACACAATGCCAGTATCTGTCTGCATGTGTTATCTGGCTTCACTGATTTAATAAGAGCTCATCTTTATTAGACATTTGTGGATGAGCACTGTGCTAAAACATGCATGCATTAGTTCATAGACTTTGCATTAATTAATTTTCATTCATCATCATCAATATCCACATAGTTGAAATCATGGTAAGTAGTATTATATTATTTGCATAAAAATGGGTAAACTTGGATGGGGAGATAGCTCAGTGGTCTAAACGCCTGTCTGGTCAGTGCAAGGATGAGGATTTGATCCCCCTTACCACATGCCATGCTGGTCCCAGTACCTCAGGTGCACCATGCTGGTCACCAAAACCAGGCATGGTGGCACATGCCTATAATCCCAGCACTGGGAAGGCTGAGACAGAAGGATCACTATGAGTCAGAGCTACATAGAAAAACTCTGTATCAAATAAATAATTTTTAAAAATTTAATTTTAAAATGGGTAAACTGAGATACAAAACCTAAACAAGTAGCCCGAAGTCTCAGAACTATTAAGGATCTGAACTGTGATTGAATCCAGACTACTTGGCCTAGGAACTCAAACTCCCAACCACAACACTAGAATGCAAGACAAATTAAGCCTCCTTAATGCAGAATTTATAATATCTCTCCTGGGAAAGCCTTTGGCTTGTTATAGTAAGCAGACCTACAGATAATCAAATTCCCATCTTTTGGACGTACTCTGTAGTGCAGACTTTTACCAATCAAGACAGCTCTTCCTTTCAGATTCTCAGTGGGAATTAAAGATGCTTTACCACATGTCATAGCCCATGAAAAAGGAGTTTCACACAAAATGAGGCATTTAAGGAAAAAGAAAATGCCTGATTCAGCATTGCTTCTTGACCACAAGGGAGCCTGACAAGGCTCCCCTCCAAGCAAAATCGGGCTGGCTTAGTGACATTTCCTTAATTCTGCTCCCTATTGCCCCACTAGGAACAATCTGGGGAAGAACCTAAATACTAAAAGTAGCAGCCAGACCCATAGTTCCCCTGTCATTTCATCCAGCCCAATGGGAAGCACCATTCTTTTGGGACGCCAGCATTGTGAACATTCAGTGGAACAGCCAGAAAGCTTTCCTACCTATCACACCTATTATCAGTGGGAAGCTCAGTGGCTTTCTCTCTTGGCTTCCGGCACAATGCTTGGACCCTGGTAGCAGCTAAGCAAATACTTTTTTGATGAGTGAGAATTAATTAATAAATAATCTTTCCAGAACATAGAAAGATACACATATATCATAATAATTGGGTGAAAGCATACCTCTCTTGGATTGCAACAGTGAGGATAAAATCTTTGAAATTACAACAGTACTCCCAGATAAGGGAGTATTTCCTTCTGAAAGGCAATCTCCCAGCTAAAACTCCAAGGACAGTGATTTACCGAATATCTAAGATGTTAGTATGACCACGATTTAGGGGAGATTTATGATCCCAATCTCCCTTCAAAGGTTCTTCTCTTTATTCTTAGCAGAGAATAAAGCAGCCAAGATCTTTGCCTGTTTATGTATTTAGCTCTGACACAATGCCTATTTCTTTCAGTGCTTCTCTAACATAAATTGCTTTGAGGCTTTTCTGAATTATTTGTTTAGGATTTTAAAATTACACCCTTTTCTATTTAAATATATATAGGCCAACTTATGCATGCATAAATGAATCCATTTCTTTTCATTAAATTGTGTGATTGCTACATATCTGTGCTCATTCTGATAATTTTATTTGCTTAAATGATATGATCATCTATTTGAAAAGCTAGGATACGAAACTTTTATGGAGGAAAATTCTGTGTGAGATACTTTTTCCAAGGGAACTGTCTTTCATTGTTTTGTAAGAAAGCATTATTTAAATAAAGCTGTCTCTATATAATTTATTTCTTAAACCTTTATCTATACACAGTATTTTAAAAGCCCCTGCTGTGTAAAATGATGGTGTACTCTGTATTTACATGTATATGCAACCAAGAAATTTAAATCTTTTTTCAATAAAGGAGAAATAAAACATCTTCTATAATTGATATATGGTAGACAAAAGATCAGAATTTTAGGGGGCCTGGCCCTAGCTCAGGCCTTTAAGCGGCTGCTTCCACAAAGCTGTCAGCCTCTGGTTGCTGGAGTTCGAAACTCACACCTCTCCCGCTGGCCAAAAGTGCCCTGAAGGCATTGGAGGAACCAAAAAAAAAAAAAAAAGATCAGAATTTTAGTAAAAATAATAATGGTAAGATGGGCTGGGGAAATAGCTCAGTGGTCTAAGTGCCTGCTCGGCAAACACAAGGTCCTGAGTTCAATCCCCTGGTACTGCATGCTGTGCAGGCCCTTGGGCCCTGGGTGCACCGTGCTAGTCCCAAAACTGTGTGTGGCAGCTCACACCTGTAATCCCAGTGCTGGGGAGGCTGAGGCAGGAGGATCACTAAGAGTCCAAACTGCATAACAAGACCTTGTACCAAATAAACAAACAAAAAATAAATTTTTAAAAAAATAATGCTAAGAGAAAAGAAGTAAAAGGACCCAAGAAAGAGCATTCATCTCTAAAAACTGGTGCCAAGACCATCCCAAAATACCAGCCTTTCTATATATATTGCATTCGTTTTCTTTCTAGAAAATGAAACATTGCAGAGAATAAAATTCGACACTGTGAAGACCATCCATGACCAAGAAGAAGTGCTGTTGACCTTTTATAAATGTCCTTCTAATCTCCTCCATGCACACACATACTGGCACATCAATAAAAGCATACTTTGCCTTTTCCACAATTTAGCTCACACTGAACATACTGTTTTGTAACCTGCCAGGCGCTTCTATGCCCTGAAATTCATAACTCAAGCCCTTGAGGCAGATCTGGAATAAAAGGAGGAACAGGCTTGAATAGCAATCTTCCTAAAAAAAAAAATAGAAAAGGAAGGAAAGTGGAAGGCAAATGAGATCAAAGAGGACAGAGGATATGGAGCTCAAAGGACAGCACAAAGGAAACAAAAGATAAAGACGGACTTTTTCAATTTAAGCTCCATCTTCTATTTTTCTTAATTGCATGAGCATTGCACCATTATTGTGTGTTTTTGGAAACTCAACGCTGCAATTCAGTCTTCCTCTGCTCCCTCTCTCCCCCCATGTCTGTGGCTGGGGCAGCGCACAGCACAGTGTAGAGATGCCAACCGCTGGAGCCAAATTCAATTCCAAATCCAAACATAAGCAATGTTTGCGAATCGAGACTCTTTGAGGTTCACCCAACTCCAATTTTACCAATTCCCTCCAGGGAGAGATTTCCCTTTGAAGCTTCTGTGCACCCGAGTGCATTCTGGGATGCAGATTTGGATTTCTGGTATGGAGGGGTTTATGTATAGAATGCACGCACTCCGCACCTACCTCTCTCATTACCTCATGTGTGCAGTCTCTATAGAAAGTCAGCACTTGAAGGCATGGCTGGAAAACATTTTCACTCGTGTGCATCTAAACTAAAATTTAAAAGGCAAATAAAGAATATTGAATTAGCCCAGATGTTGTAAAGTTAATATGCATGTCTATTTCTTAAAAAAAAAAAATGTGTTTTACCAAAGGGGGGGTGTCCTTGAAAAGAAACTTATTTTAAAATGGTAGTTTTAAAGCTGCTAACTTTATTTAGCTTTACTTTTCAGATAAATGACATGGGCCACAACTTGAAATGCTTATGCAACAAAAATCTTTTGTTTGTTTCCCAGAGAAATGACATTCTAAAGTGTGTGAGTTAGAGCATGTTATGGAAAAGGAAGAATGCTGTTGGGCAAATTTATAGGGCTCTACCTTGTGAGAATGGCCTGAAAGTCCACTGGAAAACAAATAAGCTTCAGCTTAAAGGAGACCTGAGGTTGGAGAGAGCTGAGAACAGAGTCGTGCTGAGGATTCCATGCTAGGAGCTCATGTGTCAGGGAAGATGGGTCTGGGGGAACTCACTAGTGGTTACATTATCATTTGGAGGACAAACCAAATTAGAGGCCAGGTCTGTAAACCTGGGTAGCACACTGAGCCCCTTCTGGGCCTAGCCTCTGAAGAGTAATCCTTCCCTCTTTGTTCACCACTAGGTCAAAATAAACTCATGACCAAGACAGGCAAGGCATTAACCTTTAATCTGGCTTTGGGCTCCAACCTTCTTCCCCCAGACTATGCCTAGGCATATCAATATCTCCTCTCAGATTAGCATTTCACGGATGCCGAGAGCTCTGCTTCTGGATTAACCCTTGGACACTCCTGCCAGAGCTTCATCATGATGTCACAGACCCTGTGTGCACTCAGGAAGCATTTGAGAAGCATGGCTTGGGCTACTGTAGCTTGCTTTCTTTCTTTCTTTCTTTCTTTCTTTCTTTCTTTCTTTCTTTCTTTCTTTCTTTCTTTCTTTCTGGTTCTGGGGATCGAACTCGAGACCTTACACTTGCCAGTCAAGTGCTATACCACTGAGATATCTCCCAAGTCCTGTATCTTTCTTAAATTACTTAAAACAGGTCTAGGAGTGGACCTGTGGAGCTAGGTCTCATGGACCTCTGAGAGTCTTCCATACTTCATAATATTGCATTATCCCAGGGTTTTACCCAGATTTTCATTGCTGAGACAACATACCTGAGATAAATCAATTTAAAGGATGGAAAGATTATTTCAGTTCACAGTTGCAGAAGCTTTGGTTCATGGTTACACGGTCTTACTAGTTTAGGCTTGGAATATGGTGGGAAGTGCAGAGGTGGAGCAAAGCAGGTCATATCATGACAGCTGGGAAGGGAAAAGATAGAGCAGAGCAAGCCAGGTTCCCCAAGTCTTCCTCTAGGACACACCCCTGATGACCATACTTCCTTCTACTAAGGTTGTTAAGCATTTCACTAGCTCCTATTGATACCACAGGCTCACAACGAAACCCTTAGCATATGGTGCTAGAGGGAGGTTTCAGATCCAAACCATAACATCTAAGCAGTTTTATCTAATAATTTGATCACATAAATACTATCTGGTTGACCCATCATCGTGGCCTTTTCCAAAATACATAAGCACTTAGAAAATAAGTGCCTGCTATTCACAGTGTCCTGCCTTCCTGTCTTTGCAGATGCTAACATTTGCTTGTCAGCTTGGAATCTGCTTGTCAATGAACTTCCTCATGCTAGCCACAGTTGCTTTGAATTATTCTTCTCACTGGGCCTTCCTAAAAGAATTATGCTTCCAATACTCTAGGAAAGCATAAAGTAACAGCCTTTACAAAGTATTTTATAAACAAATGAATAGGGTAAGCCGAATTGTGCTTTTATAATCAGAATAGCTATCCCTTTATTGAGATACGAAAGGTAAACTTTGCGGACAAGTAACACATAAATCCTTCACTGTCCTATAAATTCCTATACATTCTTTTGCCTGAGTCTGCTAAAACCACCTCTGCATCATCTTATTATGATTGGGATGAAATTAGCATGACTCCCCATTTTGCTTACATGGGCTGAGGAACCATGAGAGGCAAGATTACAAGATTATTGGCAGTTAGTAATTCAAAACTACCAGGTAAGGTTGCTATCAGCCCACGTAAGATAGAGAAGAAAAGTTTGAGAGAAGGAGACAGAGGAGCCAGAGCCCTGGACCAGCTTGCTTTCTCAAAGCTTCCTTCCTGACAAGCACAGAAGTGCTGAGACCCTGGGGACGTCTGAGGGTCCTCGCTGCCTTCCGTATAGTTAGTGAAGCTATCAGTTTTCGCATTCTAACCATGCTCTGGTCCTTTCAAAGAAAGAGCAGTTCGTGGTTGTCTCTGCACAAAGTCCTGCCCATGTGAAATAGACTGAGCAGCAGAGAGGGCAAGCTTCAGATCCTGTGGCTCTTTTCAGAGCCCCCCCCCCACCACCACCCTGCAGGTGAGGAGCTTAGAAGATACCCATCCATCCTAACCAGTACAAAGCCAAATACACTGAAAAATCAACAATTTTTCTTCACCACGAGAAAAGTGAAGTTGCAGAGTGAAGTTCTGATCATCAATGCCGAGACCTAGAGAATCATGACTTACACGAGCAGCAATCTTGTGGGAAGCAGTGGCAGCAGAGGGGAAGGGGAGCAGTTACAGATGACCTGCTGGAAGCTCTGTATGAACAGCTCTGAGAGCTGAGTGACTTTTAAAAGGGAGATCTTTTAGCAGGGCAGTCCCCTCACTTCTGTGAGCTTTACCTTCAGGAGCTCTATCATGTCTATGCAAGAAACTTTGGAAAAGATTTACATTTTCTTGCATTTCTGACCATGGAAGAAGATTTTATTTTTAAATACGCAAGATCATTCTGTTCTTAACAAGGCCTGCCCTCAGGAGAAACTATTTCACCCAAGTTAGACTGACAGAGCATTTTGACAACCTTCCACTGAGAAAGAGAAATAGCCAACCCCAGCCTGCTCTGGACTTCCAGCTCCTACATGGAAGGAAGACTGAGAAATGAAGTGAGGTTCAAGGGCATGGTTCTCCAATACAAAGAGATTTAATCACTGCTTTATGGCATGCCTCTCGTCCCCCATGTCTGATTGTTTTGTTACAAGACATACTAAAGCAAACAAAGCAACAAGATACACCCACATTTTAAAAAGAAGAAATAAGTATCAGAACCAGAAACTGATAGGGCAGAAACTTGAAATTATCAGACAAGAGATTTTTTTTAAAAAGATGCCAAAGGCTTTAATGGAAAAATGGAACAACTTGCAAAGCAGATGGGTGGTACAATAAAAAAGATAGAAATGTTGATTAATGTCAGACACCAAGCCACAAATCCAGGGAATCCTGGGCATATTATATTGAAACTTCAGAATGCCATAAAGATTTTGAGAAAGCCAGAAAATATAGGTAAGAAAACGTCACCTACATCTTTGGCTTAACTCCCAAACTGCTCAAAACTCACATGTGGACACCTATTGGCCACTGTGAAGCATTAAAGGATGGTTCTTCTAGGGCTGATCAGACCTTGAAGGCTCTTCCTCAGTGAATGGGACAAGACCCTTGAACAAAGACCCTGCACAGTGTGCAGACCGATGGTCCCTCTGTCCCTTCAACCACATGAGGACATAGCGTTATGATCTTAGAAGCAGACACCTCTGGACACCAAATGTGCTACCACCTCAATCTTAGACTTAGCCTCCAGAACTATAAGAAATAAATTTCTCTTCTTTTTCTCTTTTGGTAAAATTGGCACTTAGAACCTAATGTTTATATAGCTTATGTGGAGTTGGTACATGTACATAACACATGAATTCCTT
The DNA here is from genome assembly GCF_000260255.1 of Octodon degus. Classification (NCBI taxonomy): domain Eukaryota; kingdom Metazoa; phylum Chordata; class Mammalia; order Rodentia; family Octodontidae; genus Octodon; species Octodon degus. Next base: position 8,232,670 of record NW_004524670.1, read on the forward strand.
TTTGCATCCACTTTTCTTTCATGCTTCCCCTTTCCTTCATTTCTTGATTCCCTTCCCAGGTGAGAGAGCCCCATCTCCTTACTTCCTGTTACCTGTCTTTATTTATAGTTTGGCTTTCCCATACAAGCGAAATTATGATATTGAAGCTTGCATGTCTGATGTGTTTCACCCAGGTATATTATCTCAAGGTAAATCTGTTTTCTGAAAAATGACTCCAGTTTATCTCAAATTTGTGTTAATACTACATTTTCTTTATCGATGAATGTGTTGATGGACATATTGGTTGCTTCCAAGATTTAGCTATTATGAATCGTGCTGTTATAAACGTGGATAGGCACATATAATTGTAAACTGATGTTCTGAAAGTCTTTTGGGAAGATACTTGAAAGGGAAATAGCGACATCAAATTGAATTTCTAGTTTATTTTTTGCAGAATCTCTACACTGATTTCCATAGTGGTTGTAAAAGTGTTCCTTTTTCCCTGTAGTCTCGCCAGTATTTCATATTATTGATTTATTGAAGATGGCTATTCTTTCTGAAGTAAAATGGAAATTAAAATTTCCCTTCTTAAAATTTTAGTGGCTGTGGAATTTTATTATTGCAATACAAGTGGACTAAGACACCTATAAGGGATCAAAGACAGAAATTATATAAAATTTCTCCTCAGAAACCATGCAGGCAAGACAGTGCAATGAAATATTCAAAATATTGATAGAAGACAACCTAGAAAACTCTGTACCCTGAAATTTTATTCTGCAAATGTGAAGGAAAAGCAAAGACACCGTCAGAAAAACAAAATCTGAGGGAAATTGTGACTGACACATTTGCCTTGAAACCAATATTAATAAACTTTTTTACTGCAAAGGAAAACAATATAGATCAGAAACTAAGTTCTAGGAAAAGAAATAGAAAATGAAGGAGAGAAAGTAAAAGAAAACTTTTTTTGCTTTCTTAATTGATCTAACATTTATTTGCTCAAAGTAAAAATTAGCAACAATGTATTGATAGATACATGCTTTTATTTAAATGATATAAGTGACAGCAATGATATAAAGGATGAGAAGGAGAAATGTAAGTACCTGGAAACAAGAAAAAGAAGAATGTGCCCACATCGGGGCATAGCTGAGCCACAGCTGCAGCAGCTGCAGAACATGGTGCTGGGAAGCAGGAGCAGCCACGGGCATTGAGCTCAGAGAGTGCCAGTGCCCTTCGGCCCCCTTCAGCCCCGGGTCTGTGAGAGGAGAAGCAGCCTTATAGATTTCTAGATTCCCTCTAGGCCTCCTTCCCACTGTCCTGGCATGCAACACCTGCCTCCTTTTCCTCTGTGCTAGTTTCCATAGGAAGCAATCACTGAGATACTCACTTGTTCTCTCTCCCAAATATACATGTTCTTTTTACTTTCTATGCTGCAGTTTTTCAAAATCTTTTCTTCTGCTCCATCACCCAAGTCATGTTAAAAGTGACCAAAACATCTATGCAGCACCCTGAGTGCTTTGGGACTTAATACCTCTTTCACAGAAATTCCTCATTCTTAAATCCAACCTTCCCAACACTCAACTCAAATTCAACCTGTCCCACAGAGCACGGACCCAATTTGCCCATATGCTTCCCTGCTGTGGAACAAGTGTGGCCTCTCCTCTAGTTTTCCAGTAAGGTGTTCTTCATTTCCATTTAAGAGCTTGTCCAGATTTCCTTTATTTTCTACATTGCTATCAGCGTCTGGTCACAGCCATTCAGCCAGTAAGTGCCAAGCACTGAGTCTTTCTGTTGCTGAGCCCTCACCAGACTCATCTTTAATGCTCCTTCATGAAAATTCACCTTGAAACCATTCCAGCCTCTCTACCTGTCACCCAGGTCCACAGCCACTTCCATATTTTTAGATATTCTTTGAGGGCAATAGTCCCACTGCCAGCCTTTATTTTTCTTCTTAGGTCATTTTCTATTGCTAATAGAGCAATATGGCAGAATGAATAAGTTATTAAAAGACGTTGTTTAGCTCAAAGTTTTGGTCCAAGGTTGAGGGGCTGCATCTGGTTATGACCTTCTTGCTGAGAATCTCAAAGTAGTTCAAGGGGGTATGACTCAAGAAAGACGAAGCAAGAGACAGACCTACCCAGCAGGCCTTCATAGCAGACTCACTCAAGATAACTCACAATAACATTCAAGATAAACTATTACCAAATGTGATTTGTCTCAGATATGTAAAAGTAGCTTGAATCAGTTAATGTAGTCAATCATATTAATAGGAAGAAAACTATCACAAGAGCATCTAGATGCAGACATACCATTTCACAAGTTCCAACACCTACTCATGATTTTTTTTAAAAAACTCAGTAAACTAGGAAGAGAAACTTCCTTAACTTAATAAAGGACATCTATGAAAGCAAGAACTGATGTGCTACTTCTGAAAAACTCAAAGTTTTCTCCTTAAGATCAGGAGCAAGTCAAAAATGTCTCCTCTCACCTCTGCTTTTCAGCATTATACTGGAAACACTAGCTATTGCAGTAACAAAATAAAAAGAAATGAAAGACATACAGATTGAGGAGGAAAAAATAACCTTTTGGTTCACAAGAGACATGGTAGACTGTGTATAAAATCTCAAAGGAATCAACCAAAAAACAATCTTTCTAGAACTAATATGTTACTCTAGCATAATTCTAGAATGCAAAAGTCAATCATTTTTCTATATACCAGAAATAAATAGGAACCTGAAATTAAAAACCTATTACTATCTATATTATTATCCCTAAAAATAAAGTAGATATAGCTGATAAAATATGTACAATAGCTATATGAAAAAATTACAAACCTCTGGTGAAATAACAAAAATTTAAATAAATGTAAAGATATTCTATATTCATGGGTAATAAGACAATATTGTCAAGATGTCAATATTGTCAAGATGTCAAAATGTCTTCTCAACTTGATCCATAGACTTATTAAAGTCACAAAAAAACAGGGTGCACTGAGACAGCAATTGAGAATGGGTGTGGTGGTGCGTACCTGTAATCCCAGCTCTTGGAAGGCTGTAAACAGCCGGATCACTACAAGTCTGATCTAGTAGTGAGACCCTCAACATCCTTTAGACCCTCCCCTAAAATACAAAAAATAAATAAATAAAATAAAATCATACAAAATTCCTGGCAAGTTATTTTGTGGATACTTAGCAAACTGATCCTAGAATTTATAGAGACAAGAAAAAAATCTAGATTAGCCAACTCAGTATTAAAGGAAAATAACAAGTTTGAAGGACTGAAGCTACCTGACTTTAAGACTTAGAATAAAGCTACAATAACCAAGATGATGCAACATTTATGAACTAGACAAAAATATTAATGGAACAGAAAAGGGAGCCTAGAAATGGGCCTACGTAAGAAAATCCAAATGCTTTTTGACTAAAGACAGGCAATGACACAATGGAGTACACCTAAATTTGTCAACAAATAGTACTAGAAAAGTGGACATCCACTGCAAATACTATGAATCTAGACATAGATTTTACATGGCCACAAAAAGTAACTGAAAGTGGACCATAGCCCTAGATGCAAAACTGTAAAACTTCTAGAAGATACTAAATAATTCAATTATATGACAGTTTAGAAAAAGGCAAAGTTATGGAGTGAGCAAAAAATAACAGGTTGCCAGTTGTCTAGGAAGAGAAAAAGTAAATAAGTAGAGCACAGGTTTTAGGGCAGTGAAACTATTCTGTATGCTACTATAATGGTACATACTTGTCACTAGGGGGCAGGGATATAGCTCAATGGCACAGCACCTGCCTGGCAAGCACAAGGTCATGAGTTCAACTCCCAGTACCAAAAAGAAAAACAAGACAACACTTGTTGCCATGCAATTATAAATCAGGGGACCAGGGAGATAGCTCAGTGGAATAAGCATTTGCCTTGCAAGCACAAGGGCCTAGCTCAATCCCCAGTTCCACAACAAAACAAAACAACAAAAAATTATAAATCGGAACCATAAAATTTACCACAAAGAGTAAACCTTAATGTAAACTATACAATTCAAGTGCTGATAAGGTGTTAATGTTGGCTCATCTGCCATGACAGATGCACCCCTGTGATGTGGTACATTGATGACGGACAGGCCCAGCACGTGTGGGCATAAGAACAACGTGGACACTGGGCTTTTCATTTAATTTGCCATGAACCTAAAACTGATGTAAAAAACAAAGTCTATTAATTTGTTTTAAAGTCCCTGGGTTGAATTACGGCTCTGACAGCTACTTTTTCGATTGCCCTGGGCTAGTCAACTTACTTAGGTCTTGTAAACTGCTGTTCTAAATAGTATTTACTTCTCCAGTTTGCTTGGAGGTTTCGGTGAATCACTGGTGTGAGAATACTTTGTAGAAAGCTACATCCCAGTTCTTCTGGCTTTGTGCAGAGGCCACCAGGCAATTTCTCATCATTTTCCACCGAGCAAGTGTTGGTGGTTGCAGATGTGGAAATACCTCATCTTTTTACGATCTTAAAGAAATTAGCCTGAGCTCTAAGAAAATCCCAAACAAAAGCTGGTGAAACTTCACTGCATGCCAAGGAAGCAGCTGGTACCATAAACACTCTATGAGCTCTGCTGGCACTCCATGTCGCCCTCTGGGTGTTTCCAAATGGTCACAGTGGAGCAACTTGACATTGCGCTCGGGAAACAGGAAAAGAAGGGAGGCCGTCTGTAGCCTGCCTCTGTCTTGAAACCAGAAAACACCTTCGGGGAATTACTAATTCAGGGTCTCACTGGGTTGGGGTGTAGGTCCAATGCTTCATAGCTTGGCTGATGCAAAGCATAGCCAAGCTCCTTCAATGCAATGAATCCAGATAACATAAGTATTGTTTTGGATTTAGACCTAATAGTTATCATCATTCTCTAGTCCTTTAAATCTCTGGATAGAAATAGAATCTTTAATCCACCCTCAAGTTTGTTTGTTTGTTTTATATCTGCCTGGGCTGCCTTGTATGATATTTACCAATCAGTTGTTAATAAGTCAAAAATAAAGACTAGGGAGATAGCTCAGCAGTCTAAGCACCCGGCTGGCAATTGCAAGGACCCGGGTTCCATCCCTAGCACCACATGCTATGCTGGTCCCTGAATCCCAGACTTGCCTTGTCAACCACTGAAATCGGGCATGGTGGCGCACACCTGTAATCTCAGTGCTGGGGAGACTGAGACAGGAGGAACCCTGTGAGTCTGAGCTGCATAGCAAGACTCTGTACCAAATAAGAAAATAAATTCAATTTTTTAAAATTTAATAAGCCAAAAATATTTCCATTTGGGGAGATAAACAATAATTGCACTTGGGAGAAGGTGAATAGTTCCAAATGAAACAGTGGGAAAATAATTGTATTTTCCCCTCACTAGGAGTTATTGCTTAAACATTTTCTCCCCAAATGTTTATATTCTAGAGGATTTGTCTTCAGCAGGGGGTGTTAAGATAGTGGAACCTTGAAGAGGTGGATGTAGCAGAAGGTAATTAGATTCTGAGGGATTCACCCACATGGATCAATTAGTAGCGTCTTCCAGGAGTGGGGTAGGTGTCACTGGGCTGAATTAGCCCCCAAGAAAGCAGGTTTTTGTAAAAAGAGCAAGCCTGAACTCTATTTGGTGTCCTGCTTCCTTGCTCAAACATGTGGTCTTACTGCACATGGCTGTTTCTCTCTCTTCTTCTCCATAAGGCTGTGACATGAGCAGGTGCTCTTGCTGGAGGCCCAACAGGTGGAGCTCATCTGACCTTAAGCTCTCATCCCCCAAAGCTGTGAGAAAAATAAACTTTTTTTACATAAGGTACCCAGCACCATGTGTTCTGGGTCTTTTGTTATAGCAACAAAACCTTACAAAAACACAGGTGCGTATTTCCTATCTCTTCTACTTTCTTTTGCAAACCCAGGCAGGTTTTACATAGCTCACTTAGCAGAGCCCAACACTTTCACAAAAATGGATGGCATTGCCTTCTTGTGTAAATGGCCTTCTGGCTACAAATAGGAAGGGAAACGCCACACTGTCTTTGCTTGCTTATTTCACATCCCGCTGCCTCTCTTCAGAGTGGCACTGCCTGCTCAGCCGAGCAGGGCAACAGGCTTTCCCAGGCACTCCTCCTATCTTCAGCCCTTTGATTGACACTGTTGTTACCACCTAGGGTTTTCCCTTTAGCCAGGCTTTCATACTCAGCAGCACTGTGATTTAAAGCGGAAATTTATATAACAAGAAATGTAACTTTTGTATCTGACAAGGTCAGTCAAATCCTCTCAAGATTTACCCTGAAACCCTGTACAGCAGTGTGTAGATCCTTTGTTAGTGTCAGCCATGTGGATGAGTCACAGCCATTGCTTGACCAATTTGCTCTCTGTGAAGGCCTGAGAGAATGTTTTTTCCCTATGTGACTCTCCTTAGGCACACTCTACATCAACGATCACTTTCCTCTGTGGCCCCATAATCTCCTTGATCAGAAAATTTGGGGCACCAGTGAGTTATAGGATGTTACAACACAGGTTCTCTTAAGTCCTGAGTCTTCACTGACCTTGAATGGCTAGAGCCAAAATGTTGGCTGTCCTTGTAGCCCTTCTTTTTCTCTAAATTTTTGGTCTGCAAACTTAAGTTGTTAACCCTCCAGAAGAGAAGCTTAATGATATTATTACTCTATAAAATAGGCAGTTGAACATAACACCACCATCTGTCTGAATATCAAACATCTTAGACATAACATGGAGCAGGTATTTTCTATCAAGTATTGATGTATTAAACTTTAAATCCCTACAGAATGTGAAAGAAATTAAAAAGCTTTATCTTGGTCTTTACCACTCAGCAGAAAAGTATAAAAATGAGGTATAAAAAGTAAAGCCATATGAATATGCTGAGCTCTAAAAAGTTCAAGTCTACAACTTCTGACATTGCCAGTCCTATGGATAACCCACTATTATTATAGACTACTGGACTATATTGGATTATTCTGCTGAATTCATGTATCTACAATATTTAAATGGCAATGGAATACCCATCTCTGACAGAACTAAACAAAAAGGGGGATATAAAGGACCATTTTGTAGTGAAATATATATAT
>NW_004524670.1:8239833-8244320 GCF_000260255.1 Octodon degus
CATGTCTGCATCTTGCCCTATGAATAACTACTACGAAGACAACAACATGCAATGTATTAATTATTGTAAGTGTCCTATGAACCTGTTTTGAAACTGTCTCATTGCTATTTGTTTCTCAATAAAATAAATAAATAAATAAATAAATAAATAGGAAACTTCAGTGAAAATATATCCTACCCTTTCCACTTCCAATTCTTCATAATTAACTTTTTTAAGGAAGTGGGGAGACCTGTCTCCTTGCCTGTGAGGCACGGAATGTTCCAAGTGGGAGGTGCTGGGAAATGCAGTCTCTGGAGCTTACGCACTGGAAAGACTTCTGCATGTGTATGCAAAGATGCAAGCATAAAAAGTTGCCTCATCATTCTGCTAGTCAGCTTTCTTTCACTCTGACAAATTTCTAGGTAAACAATTTAAAAGAAAGAAAGATTGCTCTGGCTCGTGGCTCAAACAATCCAATCCATGGTTGCTTGGCCTTGTTACTTTTGGACCTCTGGGAAGGCAGAGCATCATGGAAGATGGAGGTGACTGAAGTCTGCCCACCCTGTGGCAGCCAGGGGACAAAAAGGGAGAGGAAAGGAGGAGAGAAAACCTGGAAGGCGCACCCCAAGGAACTTTCCTCCTTCCTTGCACTTGACTCCATCTTCCAAAGTTTCAGACACTTCCAAATAGCACCATCATCTGGGGACCAATCCTGTGATACATGAGTTTGGGGAAACATTTAAGGGGCAAACAATAACAATCTCCCTTTACTCTGAGTTTGGATGTTAGATATCTACACCCAGAGACTTTCCCTTCAAACTGACCTTCGAATTAGAAAGATTCCATTTCAACTTAGGATACTTGCACTCACCAGGCAGGTGCATATGCCACTGAGCCACCTCTCCAGCCCAAAACAATGTATTTTTTAAAAATATTTATCTGTGTATTAACATTGGAGGGCCAACCAAATAGCTCAGCCAATTAAAGTGCCTACAAGCAGGGGCAGGGACAGTGCATCAGATCCCTCGGCCTGCAGTGCCAGCCCGGCCCCCGGAGCGCACTGAGACAGAAACTGAGACTGGGTGTGGTGGCACATGCCTGTAATCCCAGCTCTTGGAAGGCTGTAAACAGGAGGATAACTATGAGTCTGATCTAGTAGTGAGACCCTGAACACCCTGTAGACCCTTCCCTAAAATACAAAAAAATTTTTAAAAAAAATACACTGGAATCTTGTAAGAACTTTGACACCCACAACCACAGTGGAAATCAGTATGGAGATTCCTCAAAACACGAGGTTCCATTCAACCTCATTATTCCCCTCCTGGGTATTTTTACAGAAGAGCTGAGAATGGCATATTTGTGCACCCATATTTATAGCAGCACAATTTGTCATAGCTAAATCCTGGAAACAACCCAAATGCCCATCACCTGAGCAATGGATAAAAAAGATATGGTATTTTTATACAATGGAGTATTATCTATATCTATATTATCTATAAAAAAGATAAATTCAGGGCTTTTGTAGGTAAATGGATACAACTAGAGACCATCCTTATAAAGGTAATAAATCAGACCCACATGCATAAACATCATATTGTCTCCCTAATGTAACAACCTGAGAGGTACAATGGATACTGTGAAAGGAAAGAAACTGTTCAAAGTAAAGCCATGCTGTTATGTTGAGCTGTAGGGGACTCAGGTCAACAATTTCTGACATCGCCAGTCAAGCAGAAGACCCAATACTATTATGGGCTACTGGACTCTTTTAGAATATTTTGCTGAGTTTACATACCTATAATATTCAAATAACAGAACTTAACAAAAAAAAGGGGGGGATACAGATTAATGTCCATTTTGTATCTGTGTATTCAAATGGTTAGGATAGATATATAGTTACATTCTCTTAATGAATAGAGTGATTTGTTGTAATGGTGTTTGTAAATAGGATCTCAAGTCCGCATCTTGTACAGCAATTAACCACTAGGAAGAATGTATACAGTGTGTTCATTATTGAAACTGTCCTACCAATTTGGTTTGAAACTGTCTCATTGCTATTTGCTTCTCAATAAAATTATGGGAAAAAATATTTAAAAATAAAAAAATAAGGAAAGAAACTGTTCAAAGTGAAGGAACAACGGGGAAAGAAGGAAAGGGAGAGTATATATGCATATACTCAGAATAGCTTGGATAATTGCACTCTGATTTCTGCTGGTCATTGAAAGGAGCAGATAATGCTCACTTTTCTTTTCTCTCCTTTTTAATTTTTTATAATTTCTGACCAATTTTGCATGTTTATGTCTGGTAATCTGAACCACTACTTTGAAGACATCAATATGCAATATAATAACCATTGTTGAATTCCTATCATTTTGTTTAGTGAAATTCTGTATTGTTTCTAATGTTTCTGTTTTGTTTTTACTATTTTTGGTATACTCTTTAAAAAGTAAAAAAGAACTTAGAACTCATACTCAAGAACTTTGAAAACTAGATTTTTTTTCTACTGAGAAATTTAAGTGACATTTTTTTCCTATTGCAAGATCTTCAGGGAAAATAAGAAGTGTCACTCTGTCATTTATTTGTGGACCTCTTCCACCCAACACTAGCCGCATGACGGCATTGCTTCACACAGAGCAGAAGAGCTGAGCTTGGAACTCTGAGGATTCTTACATATTTATAAGGTTCTTGTAAAAATATTCCTGGCCCCAAACTTAAAGGTCTACTGACTCACTAACAGCTAACAAAACATTAGGATATCAGTTGGATGTTAGACTGCCAATCCCAAGAAGAAAGAAGACAGAATAGCCAAAGAAAAGGAAAGGAGAGAGAAAAGGAAAGAAAAAAGAACTAAGGAAGGGCAGGGGAGGGAGGAAGGGATTTGTATGTGTTTCCAAGTATGCCAGCTGAGGCAAGTTTTCTGAATGGATTCAATTTATTTAAATTCCACAAGTATTTGTCGAGTACATACTATGGTGGTACTTTAATATTTGTAGCAGATTGGATCCGGCTCTGCAGATACCAAAATCTGTAGATACTCATTTGCCATATACAGGTGATATGTTATTCACATATAATCTGTACACACTCTCCTGTGTTCATTTAATCATTCCTAGATTACTTCTTACATCAAACACAATGATTACACATAACTTAATTCACATAGACTCAGCATAGTTTCAGCAGTAAATTTAAATTTTACTTTCAGAACTTTCTGAAATTATTCCTTAAAAAATTTATAATCTACAGCTGTTTTAGTTCATCAGTGTGGAACTGGTAGGTATGCAAGGCAAGGCACAGCAGGGAGAAACATTAACAAGGCAGTATCTCCAACCTTTTTAAAAATAAGGTTTAATGAAAACAAAACTGGAAATCAACCTCATAATTGTACACGCATAAGCCTTCATATTCCTTATGCATAATAGAGCTACAATGTGGTGTGACATAAGACCTCAGTGAAAGAAAGCTCACAAAAGTATATATCTGACCACTTCCCCATCACATTTGAAAGTCACACTTAAAGTACTAACAATGGAAAGGGTTAACACATGCAGTGTACTTATCTAACAGCACCCCTACCTACCTTGTTTCCTTCCACCTGCTTATCCATCTACACCCACCATACCACATATCCCTAATGTTCTATCACTTAGTATGAGGGTGGAAACATCAGCAGAAATTAAATACTGTAAATGTTTCCTACTTCCACCACCACCTTTGTCCTGTCGGAGCCATCATGTTCTCTCAGCCACACCACTGCAGAAGGCTTTTAACAAGCCCTTTGGCCCTTACATTAATTCTTGGACAGCATTGCCTCTCACTTGGCATTTTCAGTATGTGCCTCAGATCATGCCATCTACCTTAGTAACACCACCTAGACTCTGCTCTGAAAATAAAACCCATACTAATTGACAAAAGCTCCACATAATTGGGCACAACCATCTCTCCAACCTTGTTTGTACCTGCTCTCACACCACTACATTTCAGCTTCACTTTTTCTATGCCTTGCATACACTGAGCTTTCCCCATGAAGCTCCCTGTCCCTGCATTCCACCTTTCCCTGCTCCCTGCAAGAAACCACATTACCTCCTTCTAAGACTCAATTTAACTGTCCAGAAGTCTCCCTGAATAACCAGGAAGGTAATTCCTGCCCTCTTCCTCCTAAAACTCCTTGTCTTCTCTCCTTGTTCACTTCCTTTAATCCACCTTTGAACTTCTTCTTTTTTTTTTTTGAACATTTGAATTTCTGAGTTATTTTTTCCCTCCTTCAGGAATACAAACCCCATAAGACCAAAACAGGGGGGTTGGAGAGATATATTGGTGGTCTAAGTACCTGCGTGGCAAGCACAAGGATCCCAGTTTGACCCGTGGTACCACATGCCGTGCCGACCCTAGAAATGGGCATGGTGGTCTATCCTGTAATCCCAGGGTTGGGGAGGCTGAGACAGGAGGATTACTATGAGTCTGAGCTGCATAATGAGACCCTGTACCAAATAAATAAATAAATAAATAAA
>NW_004524670.1:8244420-8247145 GCF_000260255.1 Octodon degus
AATAAATAAATAAGACCAAGACAGGGTCTTCAGCATGCAACACATAGTCTACATTAGAGAAAAGTCAAGCACAGCTCACTCCTCAGTTCTTCTATTATTAACATTTTGTGTTTTCATGATACATTTGTTACTATTGATAACATATTAATGTGTTATTATTATTAACAAAATTTCAGAGTTCACATTAAGGTTTACTCTCCATGCTAAGTTTATGAATTTGGCATCAGGACACATAACCGTGTGGCTTCCCCACCCTAAAGTCTCTTGAGCTCTGCCTACTCATCTCCATCCTTCTTCTTGAGCTCCTGGCAATGACTGGTCATAATTTGATCTCTTCTAGAAGGTCAAATAGTTGGAAGCATAACATTCACAGCATTTTCGTATTGGCTTCCTTCACACAGCAATATACGCTTAAGTTTCTCCCACGTCTTGGCATATTCTAATGGCTCACTTCTATTTGTTGTAGAATAATATTCTATTGCCTAAATGTATGATAATTTGTCTACCTGTTGACCTATTAAAGATCATTTAGCTGCTTCCAAGTTTTAGCAATAATAAATAGAGCTGGTGGTAAAACCTCCTTGCAGGCTTTTCTGTGAACAGAGGTTTACAACTAATTAGTAAGTTCCTAAAAGTGAGATTTCTAGATCTTATGGTTACTGCATTTTAATTTTGCAAGAAACTGTCAAATTGTCTTCCAAAATATACTATTGTGTATTTCACTAACAATAAGTGAGAACTCTTGTTGCCCTATACCACAGTGGCCTGTGGTGCTGCCAGTATTTTGGTGCTGGACATTCTAATCAGTGTGTACTAGTGCCTCAGGATTTTGCACTTTCCAGATGACATATGATATTGAACATTTTTTATAAGCTGACTTGCTACCTCTATTCTTCCTTGATAAACTTATTGCTCATATTTTCATTACTTTAAAGTAAATTCTTAAATTTGAATACATTTGGGAGTCCTAGTAAAATTGCAGAGACAGAGAGATTTCTTGTATATTATCCTGTTTTTCCTAATGTTAGTAACTCATAACTATGACACATCTTTAAAGACAAAAATTAGCATTGATAGTGTTACTAGTTGAACTACAGAACTCATGTAGACTTATTAGCTTTCCACTAATGTTTTGTGGCAGTGATTGTGGTGGTTGTGGTGGTGGTGGTAGTGGTGTAGTGGTGGTGGTGGTGGTGGTTATAATAGTGGTGGTGTTTGTTTCTCCAGGGTACAATCCAGGATAGCATTTTTAATTCAGCCATCATAACTCCTTAGTTTGTTCTGGCCTGATATATTTATTCAGTCTCCTTTTTTTTTTTCTCACGCTTTGTTCTTTTTGGTTCATATCAACTTATCTGGAAATCAGTGACAGCAACAGAGAAGATATAGAACTTTCAAAATATTTCTACTCTATAAATGTAGCAGAAAGAATAGCAAAGTCTGAATCAACTGGCTTAGAATTCTGGAGTTAACCATTATTTTAATTTAAGCCAACTGTCTGATCTTATAGAAAAGCTTTATGGCATTGTTAACTTATTCTAGTTTCATTCCTCCTCCTTCAGTTCCATTGTTTTCTTGTGAACCAATAGCCTTGAAGTTACTACAAAGGAAAAATTACAGCTAGAATTTCTTCATAACCTCATTTCCAGAAAATTGCTATGGCTTGAATTGTCTGATGGCTCCCTGGAATCACAATTATAAAGTTTTCTTTGTTTCATGTAACAGAAATTTACCCCAATGTTATACCTTGTTTCTGGGAACATTTGTCAAAGAAAAATAGAGGTAGAGAAGGTGAAGGAAATAAATTGCAGGCCATTTTTCAATTGTACAGCTTTCTGAAGTACAGATAATAATTAGACCAAATAATAGGCTACTCAAAACAACTTAAGCAGAGAACCTGAGTGTTAAATGCTTACAGGGCTCCAAAATGCTCTGATACATCCCTCGGCATCTAAGAGGGCATGCTCCTCACTAAGAGCATGCTCAAAAACTCCCTAAATTTCCACTTATAGTGTATCCTATAGCTCTGTAAAACAATAAAAGAAGACTAAGATTTAATTCTATATCATCTGTTGGCTGTGGTAAATAGACCCCCTGAGCAAAGACTAGCAGATTTTGATTCTAAGCATGTAAGAAAATCCCTGGCTAATAATGTAACTGAGTGGAGATTTTGGTGGCCACATGGTAACAAGGAGCACACACTCTGTAAAACCAACAGTTTGGAAGAGTCATTCAACCAAGAAAATTAGTTCAGCAAATGTGTTCAACAAATAATAACTGTACCAACAAGAAACAACAACAAACACTGAGGATTGAGTAGAATTTGATTTCCAAAGTAGTCACTTTACATTATTTTAAGTGTCTAGTATAGAAAAATTAGATATGTAAATAAACAAACAAGTATATACAAAGAAGAAGAAGAAGAAGAAGAAGAAGAAGAAGAAGAAGAAGAAGAAGAAGAAGAAGAAGAAGAAGAAGAAGAAGAAAGAGGAGGAGGAGAAGATGACAATGAAGAAGGAGGAGGAGAAAAAGGAGAAGGAGGAAAGGAGGAGGAGAAGGAGAAGGAGAAGGAGATGGAGACAGTGATGGAGAAGGAGGAGAAGAGGAAGAAGAATAGGAAGAAGAAGAGGAAGAAGAATAGGAAGAAGAAGAAGAAGAAGAAGAAGAAGAAGAAGAAGAAGAAGAAGAAGAAGAAGAAGAAGAAGAAGAAGAAGAAGAAGAAGAA
>NW_004524670.1:8247245-8260335 GCF_000260255.1 Octodon degus
AGAAGAAGAAGAAGAAGAAGAAGAAGAAGAAGAAGAAGAAGAAGAAGAAGAAGAAGAAGAAGAAGAAGAAGAAGAAGAAGAAGAAGAAGAAGAAATCTGTAGAAGCTGTCCCATAAGGAAACCCAGACATTGGATTTACTAAACAAAGATTTTAAATCATTTCGGTTCTAAAAAGCTCAACTTCATTAATAGCTAAAGAAAACTGTCCCAAGACTTCACGGGAAGTAAGAAAACATTTCATCATTATGAAATAACAATGAAAAGATAAATATTGCTTTTTAATTAGTCAAATAGAAATAAACAAAATAATTGAAATGAATATGGGCTAAGTGCAACAGAAGATGTCCACAAGAATCAGAAAAGTTGATGTAGATCAACTGTGTTTATCCAGGTTAAGTAACAGGAAGATAAAGGAAAGGGCATCTCAGAAGTCTCATGGACCTGGAAGATACCAACATGCATGTGAATTTTACAGAGAGAAGAGAGAGATAGAGACAAAAATGTTAGATGAAAAAACGTAACAACAGCTTTCAAAATTCAGTGGAAAATACTAATATAGATAGGCAAGAAGTTCAACAAATCCAACTAAAGTCACCTGAAGTGTATTTTGCACTAGCTGTACCATATTCACTACTCACAGAGAATCTTGAAAGCATACAAAGGACCTTCAGCAATATTAATAGTTGGTTTTTTCCTTAGAAGCCATCAGGAACAAGAAAGTAGTAGGATGACATATTCAGGTGTTTTATTAATTGTCAAAAATGAATTCTGTATCCAACAATTCTTCATTCAGAAGAAAATTTTAATCATTAGATAAACAAAATCTAAGAAAAATTATTGCCAACTGAAATATTCTACAAGAAATACTAAAGTGAGCCCTTCAGGCTAAAATGGAAAAATATTACATGGAGAAACAGAAAAGAACTAGTAAGAATAACTAACAAAGAAAGTTTGACAGGTAGATTTAATTTATTCTTTCCAATTTTGTTTGAAAGAGTTATGTAAAGGAGTAATTTTAAATGTATGCTAATGGAAAAGATATGTTTAAAAATGTAATTTTCAAGTTAGAAATAGTGCAAATGATGTAGAAAATAGAATGGAGTTGCACAGGAATGAAATTTTACATAGACTTAAATTCCTGTTAGTCCTAACTACAATGCTTGAAATTATGATGTTAGCTGGAATCTCAGAGCAATCACTAAAAAATCTTTTAAATTATGCATATGCATCTGTAATTTTGTACATACATATAGAGAGCAATGAACTTTAAATTGTACAGTACAAGAGAGAAAAAAATTCTCAATAACATAATCTTTCATTTTGTGAGATTAGAAAAAGAGGAGTAAGTGAGCCCCAAAGCAGGAATGAATAAAATAATAAAGACAAAAACAGAAATAAATAAAATAAAAACAGAAAACAGAAAAAAAGTAATGAAATGAGAGTTGGTGTACTGAAAAGAGCAACAAAATTGTCAAACCTTAGCCAGACTAAACAAGAATAAAAGCATGATGACTCAAATTATGAAAATCAAAAATGAAAGAGGGGACACTGCTCTTGACTTTATAGAAATAAAAGGATTAGAAAGGCATACTATGAATCAGTGTGAGACACCAAATGAGAAGAATGGACAAATCCCTAGAAAAACAGCCAATGCTAACTCAAAAATCAAAACTTATCTGAAGCTCTCAGAAGAGATGGGATTACCAATTGAATCATCTTATCTGACGTGTCATGTATGTTTTGGCATTTCCATCTTTAAGTATACTTTCATGGACAGTTGTAAATTTGAAACATGTTATTTAAAATTCATTGGCCTTCTAGTAGGGAGAGTGACATTTATGAAATAACACAAAAGTGCATTTATCAAAACTCAGTATCATGTTGTTCAAATTCGCCTTAACAACATTTGATTATTTTGTTCTCTCAGAAAAAGAGAAAATACCCATTGATTATAAAATTAAACTTAATTTAATTTAGTTTTAACTTTATATTTTTATTAGTAAATATTTGCTTTATATGTTGACTGCACTCATTATAGGGAATTTGTACCTGTACATAATCTATCCTGATTTTTCTTCCTTTTCCCCATCCCCCTTCGCTCTCTTCAACCTTTATCCCCCTCCCTATTTACTAAAGTTTTGTTTGCGTCTTTTTCCCCTTCTATTCTCTTTCCCCCTTTTCCCCATCTCTTTTCTTGTTACCCTTTTCATTTGAACACATTCCTTGTATTTCCCAATATCTATGCTCTGTTACGCTTCTTGTCTAGCCTTTGGTTCCTGCTATAAAAGAAACACTATGATATTTAAACTTGGGTCTCCAATGTATTTCACTTAAGATTATGGCCTGGAGGTGCATCCATTTCCCTACAAACGATTCAAGTTTATCACTCTTCACAGCAGAGTACTACCTTGCATGTATACACCACATTTTCTTTATGCATTTATGTGTTGATGGGCATATGAGCTATTTCCAAGATTCAGCTGCTATAAATAATGCTTCTTTAAGCACAAGTGTGTATACATCATCATGGGATGATCCTTGTAAGGCAGGTACCTAGGAAGGGAAGAGCTGGGTCAAATGGAACCTCTAGTTTTTGTTTTTGAAGGTATCTCCATGCTGAATTTTATACTCTATGTACCAGTTCACACCAAGAAAAAGAGGTTTCTTCCCCCCCCCACAGCCTCACCAGCACGCAATATCAGTTGACCTCTTGATGATAGCCTTTCTTTCTGGGATGAGATGGAATCTCAGCCTTGTTTTAATTTGCATTTCTTAAGTGACCAGTGATGCTAGTTATGCTGCAGGGATTAATTTCTGTTTGTGCATCTTCATCTAAAGATCTATGTTCATTTCTGATGTCCATTTTGGAGTGGGTCTTTAAGTTTGGAGATCTAATTTTTTTAGTTCTTTATATATTTTAGATGTTAGTTCTTTGACTGGTAAAGACAAAGGAGTGACTAGTAAAACACCTTTCCCAATCCATGGACTGCTTCTTCACTCTGTGGAGAATTTCCTTTGCTGTGCAAACTTTTTAATTTGATATTGTCCCAGTCATTGATTATCATAATATTTCATGTGTGATCAAGATTTTGTTTATAAGTTTTTTGCTTATATAAGTGTCTCTGCATCTTCTATGCTGTTCCATGGATCCTTAGATATGTTTTTTTCCCCTTTTTTGCAAGTACCATGCTGTTTTTCGTGGTAGCTTTATCATATAACTTCAAATCAGTAGTTGTGATACCTCCTGTCTTGCCTTTGTTGCCCAGAATTCTTTTTGATATTCTATGTCTCTTTTGGTTCCATATGAAGTATAAGATTGTTTTCCCTATTTCTGAGAGGTATAATATTGATATTTTGATTGGGATTACACTAAATCTATACAATAGTTTTAGAAGTATGGCCATCTTCACTATATTCTGCCTATCCAAAAACAGGATATCTTTCCATTTTCTAATATCCTCTTTGATCTCCCTTTTCAGAGTGTGGTAGTTTTCAGTGTATAGGTCTTTTACTATCCTTGTTGAATTGATTCCTAAGTATTTCATTTTTCTTGATGTTATTGTGAAAGGTGTTGTTTTCCTAATTTCTCTCAATATGAATTATTTATTTTAATATAGGATCTACAGGGTCTACAGGGTCCGACTATGTAGATCGGACTCCTAGTGATTCTCCCATTTTCAGCCTCCCAAGCGCTGAGATTAGAGGTGCACACCACCATGCCCAATCTCAATTGCTGTCACAGCATGCCCCAGGGGCAGGGCTTACATGGCACAATGTGGACTGAACCCCAGTTCTGTGCTCTGCTTAAGCAGGCGCTTTAGTCTGCTAAGCTATCTGCTGGCCCAAGTTTGTTATTTCTGTACAGGAATGCTATTAACATTTTTAAGTATTAGTTTTGTATCTTTCTATGGTGCCAAATTTACTGTTTTGTTTTGTTGGCTATTAATCCTATTAGTCTTTAGTGGAGTTTTAGGGGTCCTTTAAATAGAGTATCATATTATCAGCAAATAATAATGATTTAACTTCTTCTTTTACTATCCATGTTCTTTTTATTATTCCTTTTATTTTTTTTCTTTTGTCTAGTTGCTCTGGCAAATATTGCCAGAACTATGTTGAAATAATTTGCTGACATATTCTGCATCGCCCAAATCAGACTATTAGACAAAGAATGTCAGTACCCCAAAATCCAGGTGAAAGAAGGTGTCATAAGGTAGAAGGAAGCCCTTTTCCAAATAAGATATAACCCATGGCAGAACTCAGAGATACAGAAGATCTTTATTACAGGAAAATTTAAAGCACTTTCCATTACTAGAGGAAGTAATTCTTAAAGCAAGTGGCAAATGATGATGCATCTTGGCGAGCAGCTTTTACCAACACCACAGACAAAAGCAAGAAAAAGAATAACGTCAATTGGAACAGTCCAATTTCAACTTGATGACAACTTCTGGACATAAAAGAAAAGTTTCCACCCGCCTCAGGGGATTCCCAGGTTTCAGAGCTGACACTGATGGAACTGTTAACTACATGTAGCACCATCTAGTGAAATAACTTAGAACACTTGGCTTTTTAAAATCCCAAAGTAAGAAATGTTTAAAAACAGAGAACAATGGCATTTGTGGGTTTTTAAGTACGCAATGGGAACCAATCTGATAGTCTCACCTGAAACACATCTCTAGGGTTGAGACAATATGATCTTTTAAGTCAGACATTTAATCAGCCAAACCACTTTTGTTGGAGGAGAAGAACGTTAGAGTAAGGAAAAAACAACTGGTTGTGGAGCTGAGAATTTGGGTATACCATGGGTTTGCAAATTCTGAACTGAGAAGAATATGTAGTTGAGAACCAGCACCAACCAGCCCTCACCAGAGAGCCAAGCATGGGCATCTCTTCAACTTCTTACTTTTTGATGTCTCATGGGTAGCTTGAGGTCAATTGTGGTGGGAAGATTTATGAAATCTTCCAGCTACAATTGAAACTGGTGTGTGTATACAGATCAAGGCTACCCACCCCCACCAGGCCAATGCACCTTGTAAGTGGAGGTGAGAAGGAGGGAATGATGATGGTTGGGGACCCACTAACCAAAAAAAACTGAGTCTAAATTGTATGGGGTCACTGTATTAACTGGTGGCTACTAAACTCTTGTCAGAAACATCAAAATTACTCAAATGTGTATAAAAAAAGCACAGTTCAGCCTCTTTCATCATTTAGCAATCAATCAAAAATGCTCCCTACTCCTTTGAGAAGAGGTTATCAAGATATTGGTTCTTAGCTGGAGGTGGATGATGCACGAATTGGGTCTAGGAAAAGACTTGGAGACGATAAAGTGATTTTATTAACCTGTCTTGACTTTCATCAGCAGGGTAGCCCTGAGTGATTTTTAATTCGGGGCTGTTTCTTTAAAAGTTAAAATGACATCAATGTTGTTTGCATTCTTTAATAAGTAGAATACTTTTCTCAAATCTCTCTTTACCTATGACACCAATATTGTCTTGTAAGCATTGCAGTGTCTTTATATAATAAGCACCCCTGGAGATCTCCAAATTTTCTGAAGTTCTCAGAATGTATTGTAAAATACACTGAAATAGATTTTTCCAAGAGTCCAGTGTCCTTTTCAGCACTGATGCTCCAAACAAGACATTGACTGCTGGTGAGCTCCATTTCTATCTTCCCCTTTTACCTAGAATAATATGCTTTCTTCTTGATGACCAAAACATATTTCTGTCCACAGATGCCCCAGGGGTTCACTCTAACTGATTCTCAACCTAAGAAGTGTTGCTCATAGATTACTCTCCGAGTCAGCATTAATTCATGCTTATACTCATGGAAATAAGAGCTCTCCATTCAAAAACTGGCGAATGATAAGTGTCTGAATGAAGAATCCTAATCCCAATTAGGAACATACTCAGAAAACTATGATTTTTATAAAGATATAATAGTCAGCAAAGGTTATGGGCTCTGGCTTTTCAAAAAAATATTTGTAGTCAAGGACAAAAAATGTATTGGTTCATTTCAGAGCTATCATTCCTTCTATGAGAATCCTGTATCCCTTCAATGGAGAGTTGGTGGCTTTTTCATTTAAGGTGATTGATTAGGATTCTCAGGGACCAAGTTTGTACAGACACAGGTAGTGTCTTCGTGACCCATAGCCATAGCCAGGGTCCCTAATGGCACTATGTGGCAGAGGATGCACACTGGTGTATCATGGGTCACCTCTGATTTCTGTAGAGTTAGAGAGGCATTTGCTTTACTAAGCAACATTTATGATTGGGGAATATCACGTGAAAATTTCAAAGCAAGGACTTTTCTATGGCAGAGCAAATAGGATAACACAAATTGACCCTGAATTACTGCTAAGAATGGCTGTACCTTGGAAAGACAAACACTCTTCAATGTGCCACAATCCCCATACCGTGCCAGGACCAATCAGTCATTTGATTACCTCCCTGGCCTTACTTTCTGACCATGTTTAAATATGTTCTTCCCGAGCTATGGGTGCACCCAACTGAGCTACCAGCTGCACTGGGCCTATCTGGGCAAACTCCTTAGACACAGCCCACTGAAAGTCACCTGAGCTCCACCTGGCCCTGGGCCTGCCCTCAGATTTGAAGATGCCCTTTGCAAGCAAGAACAAACTCAACTCACTCACAGGCTGAAAGCCTGAGCTTCCGCTGGAGACAAGACAGGGAGTTTGTGGTTGAGCACATTTATTTCTGAACTTAATGACATGGAGAGCCACAGGTCTGCCCACAGAATCAGTTTTTCACAAAAAAATGAGAAACACTATTGAGTCAAACGTTCCAAGAGTGCCTGGTCTACAGCATCATGTATTTATAGCTTGGCTATACAGACAAACATGCCTCCCTCACTCAAGAAAAGAATTAAGAGCTACCATTATTGACACTTCTTCTTGGTAGGTTTTTAAATTTTTTTTCCATTTTCCCTGCCATTCAGACAGATTTCCAGACAAGGAATTTAAGGCTCAGAGAGATTAATTACCCTGAGCAAGTCATAGAGCTTAGTATTTAACAGAGCTCACAATCCACAGACTGAGTTCCACACCTCTCCTTTCTACCACTCTGGGCTGGTATTTCATATTTTTGAATAATCCCTTGTATGCTTCAGTGCAATTTCCTAGTATCACTTCCCTTAAGCTGTGCTACAAGTTTATGAGGTGTAAGAATTACTATCCACATTTTATGCATGAAAATTCAAGCACAAAAAATTAAGTCTCAACATAGTAATTAGTAACCAAAAAGTTGTATACAGGTTCTCTAATTTGAATTCAGTATTCCTCCCACTTGATCAGCCAAACAAAAATCCTACTTTGAATTGACCATCTTATTTTTGCTTGCTTAATGTCAGAGTTGTACTATAAAAATTATACATATTTCTCTTATGAAAGATATTTTCAGTTTGAAAAGAAGTATAGAATATGAAGAATGAAAATTTTAGATTATTTTACTCATTAAAATAGCCATGCTTCTTATAAGGTATCCAGTTAAGACTTCTCTATAACTGAGTTCTATTCATAATTATAGAGGCAAATTTAGTCTTTTGTGGCAAAGGCAGTTGACAAGGAAAATAGATCTGAGTAAAAGAGGTTTTTTAGTTTTGAAAATAACACAACCTAGTTTAGAAGCAATAGAAGTTACCAAAGTGAAGCCACAAACTGGACTTTTTTTATTTTAATGGTAGAGCGGAGCTCAGTGGTTTAAACAGATTGAATTTTGGTGTCATAGAATCTATTTTATTTATCTGCATATGGCTTTACAGGTCAGAAATTTCCCCCTAAAGAGGGACTTTAAAGAAAAAGAAAAGAAAAACATGAATGCTATAGAAATTGACTAAATTGTTATAATACTCTGGTAAGACAGAGCCTTTGTGGAGTCACTTGTGCCAGAATAACATCTTATAATTTCACTTACAGTGTTTCCATGAAATTCTGAGTCCCCCATGCTGGAAGAAACCATCTGCTCCCCTCTTACATACACATGCCACTTTCTTCTTTCATGACAACCCTCAGACAGCGGATGCCTGCAAGTCCAAATCCAATTTATTCTATAAAAGGAACAGACTTTTATCCTTCACATTTGATATCAAGACAAGGCTTTAAAATCCCTTCCAGACGAGGGACACATGCCAGGGTGGGTTTGCTGGGTTTGGAGGATGTAAAGCAGTCTCAAGCCAGGATACCAACAGTTAGGGAAAAGGCACAGCCTGAGACCAGGGAGGCCAGGGAACTAAAGACGGCAGTGTTCAGTGGAGGGAGGGGACAGCCATCTGTACCTGAGTTCCTCGGTAGGAAGACTAAGGAGCACATATTGAAAAGCCAATATGGAAGATTTTTACAAGGATGGTCATTGAGACAAGGAGATGGTAGAATGGGGTATGTAGTCATGGTATGTTCTAGAATGTTGAGCTGGTTTCCTGTCCATCCTTATTCTTTTTGTCTCAAAGGTCGAGACAAAGTTGAGACTGTAAGAGGAACTCAAGAAATTCCAGGACTCCTATGAAGGAGTGATGAGAAGGACAAGAACACACACAATTCACTGCATCAGAACAGACTCAGAGAATACAAAAGATATAGCCAGTGATGGACTCTTTGTACCAGGGTTTACAAAGGAAAAGATTTAATAGAGCACACATAATTCATAGGGTTATTGTACAGAATTCACCTAAAAAGTCAAATGCACAAGAAGGCCTGAGAGCTGTCCATGTGATAGAGATCCAAAGAATATAAGGAATATAGTTGAAAGCCGAAATTCTACAGCAATGTCCTTCATAAGTCACGCAAGTCTATATCAGGAATCTGTACTGGGAAGGCCCAAAGTCAGTGGTGGAAGCTAGGAAGCCTGTGCCAGTGAGATGAAGGATCTATGCCAGCAGGCTGAGGGAACTGCACAGGAGCCAGGAAGCAACACTAAAGGTAAGGACCAGAGCTGCCCAAGAAAGAACCACAGCCATCTTCAGTGACAATGAGCTGCTCTGCCGATGAGAACAGCCATGTTCATATCAGGGGAGCCAGCTTGATAAGCTTCTCTAGGAGAATCAACAGCATACTGTTTTCCCTCCAGTTCTCCTTTCATTCTGTTGGCAAAAATTCTCAAGAGGGCCTTCCATCCCTGAACCATGCTCATTCAGTTTAGTTGGGTGTTCCAAGTTGCCCATTAGTTAATCCACCACACCCAGAGATGGTAGAAATAAATATTGCATGCAGATACACTGCTGCATGGCAAAGCTTTGTTTAGAGGTGTAGGCTTCAGTCACATTGGGGCTTTGCTTGAAGGGAGCATTGGTCAGGAGACTGACCTCTGATGCCCAGGATAAGGTATCCTCTATTCCCTGGGCTCAACCCTCCATGACTTAGAGGCCCTGCTGCAGGAACTAGTCATCAATGAGCTGAGACATAAGATCTGAAATATGGACCACACAGGGAGTTTTTCCCACAATTTAAATAAACTTTCTCTTTGTGCTAGGTCAGTCTTGACTCCCCTATTTTTTGCTAAGAGCTTCTCTTCATTCTTTATCAGAATAAGACCAAGGGCCCAAAGAGAAGCTGAGAGTCATTATGGGAAATGCTCTAATCACACCCCCTGGGAGACATCTTCCTGCCCCACCAGACACAACATGGTAGTCACCAACTGCATCAAAAGGGCATGGTCTCCTTAAGATGGCTTTATAAGGACATTAGCTCTGTGGTCAGTAACAGAGAGCTCCACAGAGACTGTCAGGAAGCAAGACTCACCCCTCAAGAGTATCCAGTCCCACAGCCCCAGCAAACAGCTGTCACTGAGCACTTGCTAGGGGCTATCATTCCAAGCCCTTTGCCCAGAGTAACTCATTTAATCTTCATTCTATGGGGAAAGTGCTGCTGTTATCCTCATTTTTTAGATGAGGAAACCCAAGCACACAGAGAGTAGTTTGTCTCCTACCAAATCACTAAGTCACAGAGCTGAGAATGGGAGGGAGTGTCAAGGCAGAATGCATTTTGGTGGATAGAATAATGGCCTCCTCAAGATGTCACTGACCCCATCCTAGAACCTTTGAATGTGTCACTTAAAGTGGCAAAAGGGATCAAATTAAGGCTCTTGTGCGGGAAAGAAAATCCTGGATTCTCAGGCGAACACAGTGTGATCACAAGCGTCCTCCCAAGGAAAGCAATGAAGTCAAAGTGACAAGAAATGTGATGTCATGACTGAGAAGGGTAGTTGGAGAGATGTAAGGCAGTGGGCCTGAGCCACAAACACACAGGCGGCCTCTAAGATAGAAAGGCAAAGAGACAAATGGAACCCTGAACCCTCCAGAAAGAAACAGCCCTGCCAATACCTTGATTTCATAACCCTCATCCCCAGAATTGTAAGAGAATAAATCTGTGTTGCTGTAAGCCACTAAATCTGGGATAATTTGCTATAGCAGCAATAGAAAATGAACACATTCAGTTAGCCTGCCTCCAGATCCTGTACACTCAGTTATTCTCTTTAATCATCTTTCGAATGTTAGATGTCAATATTCCTAGAAAAGACTCCCTAAAAGGAGTTTCACATGGTTTCAGGCTTTCCTTTGTTTAAACCCCATATACTCAATTTATACAAAACTTATTACCATTTCCAATTGATTGTGGTGTCCACAGCACTGATATTCAGCTCATAGGTGCTGGTGAGGTGGTAGCCATTTGTTAAAATGTTACAAGGGTGTTGGGTTTCCCAGTTCATTTTCTCAGCTAGTAAATAACACCAGACCGTCCCTGCTCTCTGAACATCCTGGCCCTTTCCTTAGAACACCTCAGACCTTCCCACAATCGAGCCCTTAACAGGGCTCCTCCTCACCCCAACCCCAACTTCAGAGCCTGGGTCCACTCTAATGTTCAGTGGCCACACCAAGGCAGATGTTTTACTTTCAGAACTTGACAGAAGAATATATACATGCTTCTAATAACTCAGGACACTAGAACTTTTACTTGGAACTTTACATCGTAGTGTCACAAACATTCTTATTATCAGTCAAAGAAAGTAATCACAGAATAAAAAGCAGCACTTAGGGTGAGGAAAAAATTTAATACAATGGCTTGATGCTCTAGAGTACAAGAGTTAAAGCTCTGGAAGCTTCTAAATTCCATGCTAAAGCATGACTGCCTTACCTGAGGTGAGGCCACCCCAGAAATCCATCAGTGAATAGCACAAGGCTCAATTTCAGCACAACTGTCTTCACAAACAAAACTATGTGGGCACCACAACCCTTATCCTGTCTTCTTAACTGATATGAGAGAACCTGAGAATCAAATAAGTATACTGTGTATAAAATACTATGAAATGTCATTAGTTGCTCTTTCTTTCATATCTCTCTGGCATCATCCAAAAGGAGTTTCAGTTTATTGATTCTTAGTCTTTCCTGAGTAATGTAACTGGGTGAATTAGCATATTCTTCAAAAGATGCACACTGAACTATATCCTAAAACTCTGCTCTCCTGATAAAAGCAATTCTTTAAAGATGGCTGCCACAGGAACATGTCAATATGTCAATTCTGCTCCTGTGTACACATAGAAAGCCATAATGTGCTGGGCACAGGGGTTGTCCGAGGATCCACTGGTCAATGGGATGGAACAACAGGCTTCAGAGTCACATTAATTTCAGATCACCCTTTGCCTACCATTCTCATTATCTGTGTGACCTTCACAGGTTATCTGACTTCTGAAATCCTTCACTAGAAAATAGAGGTAATCATTCCCTCCTTGCACACTGGTAAATGAGATGATGGATTAATATGTCCCACATAGTCCTAATGACCTGCAGCCCTTTGATCATGATTAAGTCCTCTTGTCCATGTGAGAGACAAGTGAAGGCCATGGTCCTTGTGCAATATTGTTCCAATTTTCAAGCTAAGTTCTAAAATGATGAAGTGTCAGTCTTGACTGTCTCTGATAACCAAGCTTGCTTTGCTTTGTAGCACTAGACACCATGCAAAAGGCAGTTACCAGTAATAAAAGAAGGATTTCTAAAAGTATTTTTGAGCCCAGAGCTAAGCATGAGGATATTCTGCTTCTAAGAACAGTAGAATTATGCCAATGAAAAACTCAAGGGGAAGTCCAGTGTGAGTAAAACTTCCCCGACCCCCACACAACAATAATCCTGAATGTGGTGATCACTACACTTTTATGCCCAATAATCAATGTTTGATTCCCAATTGATATTTTTCCATAAATTTGACAAAATAGAGTAGGTATCCCACCCTTACCATCTAGAAGAGGGATGACAGCCCTGGGATTCTGTTCCCTCCTTCCTATTTCCAGGCACTCAGAAGGCATGATAAGATGAAAGAATAGCTGCTTTGCAAAAAGATGGGGAGCTGGAACCCAGCCGTGACCCTCAAAATAGACGTGAAGATACAGAGAATGTATTTTTCTACCCAATAGCCCAAGGGAGAACCTCTTCAATTAAAAACACTTTTGATACAAAGTCAGACTGCCCAAGATGACCGCCTAAAAATATACGAAAATCTAGGAAAAACAAGCTCTCCATCCTGGAGGGAATGTCCATGGAAAATAGTTGCTAGACTTTTCCAGTTACCAGTAATAAAAGAAAAAAAGGCTCCCCATTATAAAGCTAGTGCTGCAGGGGCTGTTAGCTGGTTCCAAGCCAGTTTGGGGATTTTCTGAGTGCATTACAAATTACAGGAACAAAATGTGGACTTTTCACTCAACCATGTTTTCTGAGGCCCGGCTATTTATTATTAGATTTACTTCCTAGTTGTCTACAGCTGCAAATGAAGTCTCCATGTTTGGAAATACAGTTATTGTTATTTTCAACAGCAAATGTGCACTGCACACAGACCTTAACTGAAAGAATTAAGAGAAATAACAAAACTAAATAAGAGAACAATTCTTTTATTTTCAAATGTTGATGCCTGTATATTTACACTTATGTCAATCTGAAATGTTTGAAAGAAGTCCTGAATAGAAAATATTATAACCAAAATGTAACCTATCTACATATTCTGCATCATGTGATGTGCTCATGGAAACTGTAATTTAACATAATTATTAGAGTTGCCATAATAATCACTCATTATTAGAGTTGCCATAAAATATATATA
>NW_004524670.1:8260435-8267162 GCF_000260255.1 Octodon degus
TATAGTCTTTTTAAGACAGGGTCTTGCTAAGCAGACCAGGCTGGTCTTGAGCTCACTTGGTAGCCTAGGCTGGTCTCAAACTCGCAACAATCCTCCTGCCTCAGCCTCCTTAGTGCTGCGATTACAGACAAACAATATCCCCTAATCCTTCTGTCACTTGTTAGTTTTGTGTTATTTTTTTCTGCTATCAGATGATAAAGTCTTCTATTTGTTTGTTTGTTTACCTTTTGTTTTTAATGGTACTAGGGATTGAAGCCAGGGAACTTTGAGTTTCCTCCTCATCCATTTTTATGTTTTTGTTTTGAGACATGGCATTGCTAAATTTCTCAAATTGACCTTGAACTTATAATAATTTTGCCTCAGCTTTATGAAGGTAGGATTTTATGTTACTTGATTTTGAATTTTGGTCCCATTCTTCAGTATAGTGTCTGATAGAGGAGACAGTCCATAAGCCATTTCAGGAGTTCCTCTGTTGTGAGCTACAGGGAAGTATTCTCTTTCATATTTTTTCATGGATTCAAATAAACATCCACAAATAAATTTCTTCTAGACTTCAGATTTAAAAAAAAAAAAACTCTTCCAAGAGGGCTCTCTCCCTGTCCTTCTCTCTCTTCCTCTCTCCCCATCTCCCTCCCTTCCTCCCTCCCTCTCACTCTCTTCCTCTCTTTTTCTCCATAATAAAGTAATATGCACATAATGTACCATGCCAAGTTTTAAGCTCAATTATAATCATTCTTCTTTTCCTAGAATTTTTCATACAAAGCCTTCCATTCTTTCACTTTTAAATAGACTTTGAAATTTTTTTTATCCTTCTTTCATGTCAACATCACTTTAGGTTTCTTCAAGTCATTATTGGAAGAAAATAGGAAGAAGTGAGTTTATAAAAAATAAGAAATTAATAGAGAAATAAGAAAATAATTTAGGATATTTCCTCTGTGTGGCTTCTTGAGTATGCTGCCAAAATATTTCCAAGAAGCTCTTATGTTCTATCCATGATTTTTTAATGTGTTTCAGTAGAAATGAGCTGGGCCAGGGAGATAGCTCAGTGCCAAGCTAGCCATGGAAACCGGGCATGGTGGTGCATGCCTGTAATCCCGGTGCTGGGGAAGCTGAGACAGGAGGATCACTACGAGTCTGAACTGTGTAGCATGACCCTATAGCAAATAAATAAATAAATAAATTTTTAAAAATTTTTTTTCTTTTTTTTTAAAGTGAGCTGATCAAACACAGTGTTATACTGAGGAAAGACTGTTGGGTTGACAGACCAGCAGCACAGGCTGAAGTTCAACCCCTGCCCCTCACTAGCTGTGTGACCTTGAACAAGATTCCTCTGACTTGCACATCAGCTTTCTCATCTCTTAAGTGAATAGCATAGTTCTTTCAACAGAGATCTAGTATCTGCACTGCAAGGCAGGGACAGCGGAGGTGCAGAGATGCCAAGCAAGTACGAGGAAGCTGTGCAATCTTGTTAGCACTTTGTGTGTTAAGAGAGGCTGAAAAACGAATAGATGAGTGCCATAACACGTGATCACAGCCCTGCTGCAGAGGCTCTAGAATTTACACAGAAGGGGGACATCTAAATCAGACTACATGCTTCCAGACTGTTTGACAAGAGGCAGCAGTTGTGTTGATGTTTAGAGTTGACTGGGAATTAGCTACATGAAAAATGGGGCAGGGCAGTGAGAAGAGGGCATTCCAGGGCTCAAGAAGTACACCTGTGAAATCCGAGATGTGAAACAGCATGACAAGTTGGGGGAACGACAGATTGTTGGAGGACAGCATAATATGCGTCCTGTCTACCTCCCAGGGAGGTTTCAAAGATCCACTGTAGGGATGTATACATGGGAAGCTCTTTGTAAACTGTAAAGCCCCATGCAAGTGTTTAAATGTAAAAGGTTATTATTAGACACTCATATTTTTCTCCCTCCAAATTGGAAACATTTGCTGAAGTAAACATTGCTGATGCATTAGCTGTCTGGATAGGGTATGATATTTGGAAAACATTTGCCAGTGTCTGTTCAGTTTTTAAATTCCCAGTCACATGTGTTTTCTGTTTGAGAAAATGCATCAAGAAATAATGGATTTATTGTTAATTGTGCAACATCAGAGCTTCAAGGTTTAAATTGTCTCTATTCCATGTTGACTTTATTCCATGTTAACTGTGGATGCTTGCAATTGTTTATTTAATAATGAACACTGATAAGTGAACAGTATTGCCTCCTTGTATGGCTTAGAATTTATCAAAGGAAATTCAGAATTCTTCACCTGGACAAGAGTGCCAATAAAAACAAATTCCCTGTGAGAAAAGGAAAAAAGTACAGTTATCCCTGATTAAAATGATAGGACAGAGCTGGTGTTCAGATATTCATTTCCTTATCAAACACATAAAGAACTGAACACTTCTTTCCAGGGGAAATCTTCCCCATGATTAGAGCAAATTTTGAAAAGCTATAAAGGACAGAAAAATTGTGATGGGTAATTCATGCTCACAATTCTTAACACTTATACACTAGCAGTCACTGGAGAGTTTGAATACAGCATTGAAAAACTACTTTCGGGCTGGGGAGATAGCTCAGCAGTCTTAATGCCTGCCTGGTAAGTACAATGACCTCGATTCCATCTGTGGTACTGCATGCTGTGCTGGCCCCAAAACCGGGCATGGTGGCTTATACCTATAATTCCAGCACTGGGCAGGCTGAAAACAAAGGATCACTATGAGTATGAGCTGGGTGGTGAGACCCTGTACCAAATACATAAAGAAATAGAAGATCTTTTTTACAAAAGAAGAAAATGTTCTTTCACTTCCTCTCCTTCCTGTAGGAGGAAGACTTGAGGCAGAAAAGAATAATGAATTTATTTTCCATGTTGCTATCAAGTTTTCTGGGAGTTAATCTCTCAATATTAAGCCCTCAGAAAATAACTCTCATCCTGCCCCAGCCTCTGCTGGCAAGAGAAATGCTTGGAACCTCAGGAGGTCTGTGTGAATGGTGAAATTTTATATTGAGTCATAACTAATTAAGTCACACATTAACAATATTGGCCATTGGGATCTAACAGCATTGATGAGCTAAGTAATATGGCCATCTGATTCTTTTCTCTGTACAGGAAAACCAAATCATAGCTTATCTAAGCAGGACAGGACCTGAACACTTATTCTATATGACTTCTTGTTTTAAGGATGAGAAATTTTAAGAGAAATGTCATTTCATTTTCTTACGGTCAGGCAATGACTAAATGGCACAGGCAGTCGTAACACTTCAGGACCACTCATCTATCCTCACTAGAGATACAAGCCACATACATCACCAGAAAACACAGAAATTGCTGTTGGTTGGGTTAGGGGGTGGCTTTAGGCAAGCGGCTCACCTACTGCCACTCAGTCCCCCCACTTGAGGGTCTGTCAAGTCCTTTCTGCCACTGAATAGATGAAGACAGTGAGTCCACAAAGCAAACAGTCCCTGCTGGGCAAATGGCATGGCACGGGGCTGTGGCAGGGCTCCCAGCCAACGCAACAAGCTCTACTGTGCCTTAACGAGCGAGCAAGGCGGCTGAAAGCCCAGACGAGCTGACTTGCTTCTGAGGCAAGCTGGGAAAAAATGATTTGTTGTAGAATTCCTGTTAGTCCAGTCAGCCTCCCATGCTCTTGTGAAACCGGATTTGTAGGCACATGCACTGGCCAATGAGTCAGCCCTTAAAAAGCCATTCATAATTTATGTATAAACAAGAATAGCTTTTGTTTCAGGAAATTCAGGAGGGTTTTGTAGCTTGCTTTCTTCCAGTCCCAATTCTGCAGAACAGTTCCTGTCTCAAAGCAGGTCTTATAGGCCACTGAATACTTTGATGTTCAGACATCTGGAACTTATATTTGGTGTTGACTAATGAGTATTATTATTTTATTATGTATTTATATATGATCTGAGAGAAATTTGAGGTTATATGCCACATAACTCTGTATACATACTGAACAATGACAAATTCTTTTTACCCATTACACTTATGATTTATTACTCAGGGAGAAGAAGTTCTGAGTCATTCAATTGACATATAATTGTGTTTTGGAAGATAGTAATGGGATAGAGAAAATGTAAAATTGCCCTTAACATATATTGTGAAAATAATTTGTAAGTGGACAAAATGGATTCCAGAGATATTATTTCTTTTATTTAAAAAAAAATCAAAGGACGTCCAATGTGGCAATAAACTCCAGCTCTCCTTTTGAATGGGTTAAGAAAAGCCTTGGTCTTAGAAATACATGTGGGTACATTTGAAAGGGCAATAAACAATGCAGAATGGATCTGACTTCAAAGAGTGCCTATGGAGAACCAGATCTATTTCAAAGTCAAATGTGCCATACCTAGTTTGCCTTGGTACCAATAAGCCACAGGTAAACACCATAAGATCAAAGAGAAAGGTGGGTGTGTGGCGACATTTCTTTCTCCACAAAGCATTTCCCCCAAGGGAGAATGGAGATGGCACCTTGTAACAGCCTCTGTTGTGTGCTCAGGAATTTATTTCAGAGGAGTTTCAAAGATATTTCAGTCTGTAAGAAGCGCTCCTCAGAGACCAGGAAAGTGGCGCAGCGAAGGTGGTGGGCACTGGAGGAAGAGAACCCTGAGCAGAAGAGCAATCAATGGCCCCTTTATGGCCACCCCAACCCATGCTTGCTTGCTTGCCTTCCCCTCCCTCCCATGAGAAGCATCAGGGTAAGCCTGTTTGGCACATCAGCAGGCCGTCTGGCTCTCTTGGAAGAATGAACCCTCTGTGCCTGTAGGCCAAGCACTTGCCAACAAAGGCCCACTGCGTTGCTTGAAAGCCTCAACTCACCGTTGAATCAAAGCATTTCCAGGCCCAGAAGCTGTGCACAGGATATGCCATCGGCAGCAAGAAGAGCTCTGTGCTGCTCCCTAGAGAATCCTTAAAATTGACTTTTCTGCTCTGCTGACAGTCCCCAATTTCAGTGACACCGCGTGGGCAGTATTCATTCAAAATCATAACCCAGAGTTCTATTACATCAGACTGAAGTACATTTCAAGGCCTTTGTCTAGGAGCTGGCTGACTGCATGGCAGGGAAAAAGTCAAAAGGACTCAGCCAATCCCAAACAGGAGGATGGAGTCCTGAAAACAAAATAAAATCAAAACTTTCTTAAAAGACAGTCATAAAATGAAGTAATAGTTCCAGTTTACTCCCCCCCCCCACACACATACAAAACTTCTTGATGATTTTATTTTATTGTTCATGGTTAAGTAAGTTAAAATATTGTTCAGGAACACAAACTTAATCAGCCTCACTCTGAGTAAAAGCAAATACCTGAGAGGAAGGGATAAAATTTTGAAGCTATGTTTAGATTGCATGAAAATTATCAGTCCTGTATATTTCACTGTGTCACAATATTTTCCTTTGGTTTTCTTCCAATAAATGCATCTCATGTCCAAAACATTATATGAGTATTAGTTAATTGGAAGCAAATAATAACCAGATATTCTTAAAGTATGTATCATCAGATGCATGAGTAGCCTAAAACCCACTTCATTATAAATGACAGAAAACTGATACCACCTGCTGCCAGTGACTGCCTTACTAACTCCCCAAATTATTTTCCTATAGTTATTCTCGTCCCAGTTCCTAAACCAATGCCAGACACATAACTCAGCATATCATCAAGTCTTGCATACCATTCTTCCCACTCCTTACATTATACTAGGCCTTAAAATGCTGCCATGTTTTCACCATGGACTGAGTTCTAATAGATCATAACCAAGTTACAACTCCCTCATTCCAGGATACTTGCAGAGCTCTATCGCCAATGATCAGCATTTATCAATCCAGATTGGCCTACCTTTAAAATTGTGCTCTTGTTTCTTGTCATCTAGCCTTGATCATCACTTGACATAGTATAATTAAACTGGTCTTAAGTGTCTCTCCTTCAAGGGAGAAGCTGTGTCCCTATGTAACTTGATTAGGCCATCTCAGAAGACCTTATCCTGGCCCATTTTCCTTAAACACTGCAGGCGCCTCTTTTGCTGCTCATACCTGAGTCACACCACGGTTTGGATTCCTGGACTCAGACGGTCTTGGAGAGATACTACCAGAAACAGCAGGACTTCACGATGACCCGATGTCCTATTTAAGTCCGCACACATAGCTAACTCTTCCTTCATACTGTAGAGGGCATCTTTGCCTAGCCCTGACTCTCATTTCTCTCTCCATCTTACAGCATCAATAGATTTGACCAGTGGAGCACCAGATCCAAGCCATACTGAGTTATGATGGTGAAGCAATGATCAGCAACAAAACAAACAAGCCTCCCTATGGTTATTTCCATCGCCTTTATATCATTCCCAATAACAGCCATGAGTAGCACATCAGTCCATCATAAACTCCCTGAAAGAGATGTCATCACTTTCAATGAGTAAAGCAATGATTTACATACAGCAGTCCCTTTTGAGACTATTTCACATGGAAGATAAAGAGTCATAGAAGGGCTGGCGAGGTAGCTCAGTGGAGTAAAGCACCGGCTTAGGCTAGCACAGGGACTGCAGTTGGATCCAGGCACAACGTGCCATGCCAGCCCCGCCCCCAGGGAGGGCTGTGGCCAGAGTCGGGCATAGCGGCGAATGCCTATAACCCCAGTGCTGGGGAGGCTGAAGACAGGAGGATCACCACGAGTCCAAGCTACATAGTGATACCCAGCAATAACCAAATACAAAAAAAAAAAAAAAAAAAGCA
>NW_004524670.1:8267262-8276743 GCF_000260255.1 Octodon degus
AAAAAAAAAAAAAAAAAAAAAAAAAAAAGAAGAAGAAGAAGAAGAAGAAGAAGAAGAAGAAGAAGAAGAAGAAGAAGAATCATAGAAAAATAACACGAGGCAAGCTGTCTGAAATAAAGTGGTGAAAAGATGTACTAATGCTCCCATTCAATAAATATTTATTGAATACTTATTACATGACAGGACTATGTTCTAAATACTGTTGATATAGAAACAAACAAACAGCATTAAACACTTGCCGTCATGGAGTCCCATTCAGAAAACCACTAGCTATGTCAGCCTAAGGCATTTCACCTTTCTCAACTATGTTTTCCTTACCCACATCCCAAGAGCTTTGATCTAAAGGGAAAAAAAGTACCTTTGAGGTCTCACACTCTTAACGTGCTGAATGAATATGGGAAGATGATATTTTGCAATAAAAAAAAAAACTTACCCAAATGACGTCAAGGAAAGATGGTAGATAAAACCCAATTTAACCAAATAATATTCATGAATACCCACTTGGCGACAGTAGGAGTGGGAGATGCGAAGGTGAGTAAATCAGATGCTCCCTGCCCTTTGCTATCTCAGTATCTAGTGCAACAGGAAGACATATGAAATGAATTATTTAACACAAACTGGCTTTGGATAAGTCACACTTCTTAATTATTACCAACTTATACAATATACAAAAACACAAAGAATATAAAAATTGTTAGAAATCTGGCCACTCACAGGCTTTCATACCTAATTTCTCAGTGACCAGTCTACCAGACATTGCTCAGAGAATGTGTGTGTACATTTCTAGTAAATTCTTTTTTGGCAACAGGAAAAGAAAGATATTTAAATATTTCATTTCCCCCAAGTACATACCACAGGATTCTGCCCTTGGAGACATATGGATTTATATCATCATTTATTTGCTGTAGAATACTTCATTGTGTGTTCATACAATTGTATACTTAATCAACTCCCTGTTGAAGGGCATTATATTCTAATTTTCTATGTTAAGAACATTAACAGATATTCTAATACTCAAGTTTTTTTGTCATTTGTGCCAATACTTCTTTCACATAAAATTCTGTAAGCAGAATATGAGTGTCAACTTTTATTTATATTTTATATTTTAAAACATTAAATTAACCACTAGGAAGAATGTATGCAATGTGTTAATTATTGAAACTGTCCTACCAATTTGGTTTGAAACTGTCTCATTGCTATTTGTTTCTCAATAAAATTATGGAAAAAAAATTAAATTTTCTGCTGCAATTACAGTTAGTTTTTTAAGGAAATTACTTAATTTATCCAAACTTCAATTATTTTTTTCTGAACTTGTTTAAACTTTACCCATATAAGTGGCATATAGTTTGAGTTTTCTTTTTATCAGTTTTTCTTTGCATATCAGTAAAATTGAAATTTTTCACACATTTATTGGTTATTATTATTTCATTTTTCCATGTGCAGTTTCAATCTTTTAAATTTGCTTTTTATCCATATACAAGATTCTCTTTAATTATTGCAAGTTTAAACAATCACAAAGAAAGAATAGTCAAATATTTCACCCAGATTCAACCACAATTAATTCCTGGACAATCTCTTTTCAGCTTTAAATTTCCTTTCTTCCAACCCTATATTCTTTTGAAGCAAATCTCATTCATCTTTTTTCACCCAAATTACCTTTTAGAATAATTTGTATGATGTCCCAAAATCCTATTGGGATTTTAATATATAATTCCTTAGAGTTATAGATTAATTTGAAAATAGTCATTATTTTCTAAAAGTGAATTTTCTAACTAAAAATGAGTCATTTATTTATTTATCAACTAGTGCTCTCTGGTTTTCTTCAAATACTTACAATTTTTGTAAGTTAGCTACTTTATGCATTTTCACCAATATTAAACTGAGACTTTCTTTTAGAATATTTCTAGCTTGCTATTATTTATATATATATAAACAGATTGGTATATTTATGTGTGCATATATACACATACAGACATATAGTCAGTCACTGTACTACACTAAAGCTATTTTTAAGTCTCTTTCTAATAGTAGTGTTCTTGACCTGACCTGGTGGTTCAAGGATTTTGGATTTAAAGTACTGGAAAATGAGCAGACAGAAGATGGACCAGAAATGGGACCTCATCAGCTGTATCTTTTTGAACAGTTTATAAATCAAAAAGGTTAACTCTGGCACCATAAGAATTAGGGAGCCAGAAGTGAGGAGATCCATGTGTGCATATGAAACACAAGATTTAGGAGCAAGAATAGAAATCAAGAAGCTTCTCATAGTTCAGTCTGTGTTTGAGAAACACCAACCATTGAGTGCATCTGGGAAAATGTGGAAGTAGCCCCGAGAGTGGGAGGAGAATGGCCATAGTGCTAGCCCATGCTTCAAGTTCACGTTAGCCACCGCGGCCACCACTGGTGGCTGTGAGGCCTTCATCGTAACCCAATGTGTGGAGGTGGCACAAACCGTTCCACAGCCGGGATACACGCTGGGGCATCTCACTCAAGGGGTTTCCATCTGACCTTTCTGTGGATTTTTTTTTTTTTATTTCTAGCATGTCGTCCAGACTTGCAGACTAGAATGTTTTTAGTGCAGCATTTCAAAACTCTATAGCTTTGAGTATTAAAATGCTTATTTGTTCATTATATCAACTATGAACGTTACTGCCTGGTTTCCAAGAAAAAGGTATTGTCAGAGATTTCCACGTGACTTCTCTTAGTGGAGGTATGAACAAGTGTGCAAGAGTTTGATATAAAGTCCTCAGAGATCGCAGTTTCATTTTTTCCTTTTTTTTTTTTTTTTTAATGGAATACCACTGGACTGTGGCTTTGGGCAAAAGTGACAGACGCCCTATTTTATCACTTAGGGTCATTTGCAAATCTTCCATTTGGTATGCTGACATAGGTTTGTGTTGTAGATATCATTCATTTTGTAAAGTATGTGTTTATAAGTGCATTATTTATTCCAGTTTATTCCTATTTAATTTTTCACATTATTCCAATTTAATTTTTTGGAGCAACATATTGCAAGTAGATGAAGGTAAGAACATTAGTGACAGATAAGTTGGACATTCAAGCAGTCTCGGGATGGTTAGTTGACAAGGACATCAATGGTCTTTTATAGTAAAATAGATCAGCTTTTCTAAAATAAAGAAAATTATCAGCTATTCACCAAATATGTGAAGGTATATGTTAGCTGATTTTCTGCAATTTCTGATTCATAGGAAGCCCTCAAAAAGTTTTACTGAGGTCGGAGGGATAGCTCAGTGGAATAAGTGCTTGCCTGGTAAGCACAAGGCCCTTGAGTTCAATCCCCAGTGGGGGGGAAAATTGCTGAATGAGTGGAAGAATATTGTAAAACACAGTCAGATCACTGAAAGAACCTACTGGCCACTTTGGCTAAGATTAATGAGAAATAGCCGAGAAGATGACACAGATTTGCAAATATGCACATTCAAAATAATAATTATTCCTGGGCAAAGGAGATGGCTCATTGGTCTAAACTCCAGCCTGAAAAGTACAAGGATGCTGGTTAAATCCCCATTACCACATGTTGTGCCAGCCTCGTGTGGAGCGGGCCATCCAAACTAAGTGTGGCGGTGCACACCTGTAGTCCCAGCACTGGGGAGACTGACATAGGTGGCTCACTATGATTCCAAGCTGTGTAGTGAGACCCTGTACCAAATAATTAAATAAAAAGATTTTTTCAATGAAAAGAAAAAAACAGCAATTATTCAAATCCAGAACTAAGGCAAAAGAAAAGAACAATAAATATAAATGTTGCCTACATAGCATGAATTTAAAACAATGTTCACACATTTTACCAAAGTTATGCCTGTCTAAAACCTTTATACACAGTTCCAGAAACTTTGCACTTATTTTATAATTTTTAGAAGTTTCTTGACCTTTTTCCACATGACATCACAATAAAGCTGATAGTAATCAGAGTAGAAAATGAGAAGTGACAGGCGATAATTTCAGAAAAGATACAATGAAACTTGTCAAGCAGAAGCACACACAAGAACTGTAAGAATTAAAGAGTCTGAGCCCAACGATTTTCACACAAACAGTTCCCCTCTTATAATATTGTATCATACTGATGCTATAACCATGGGATATGAGGTAAAACCTGTCACATTTACTATATTCTCTAAGAAAGCACAGAATTTGTTTTTAAAAATCATTTTCGATCAAAGGATTCTATTAAAACTATTTTCCACTTCACATTGAAACACTGTTTTATAAAACTTTAAGTAGTTTAATTATTCATCTAATCAAGTAACTATAATATTAATATTGTTTGAAGATTATTTTCAAGTGGAATTAATTTTAAGTAATAGACTGTCTTGGGTATATTTCATGCTCAATTCTTAATCTAACACTGACTCTTTAGCATCATTTCAGTAAGATTTATTTGTCTTCAGAGCCCTTCTGCTAGGGAGTGTCTCAGAAATCAAATCTCAACACACAATGGAAATACTGCATTAGTGCTATATAGGTTTGAAGATGCTATTAAAAACTTAGTAACCATCTATAATTCCAAAACTGGATTCAGATTGCAAATAAAGATCACATAGCTTGAAATTATAAAGGCAGGATGATGAACTGATTCAATCCCATTTGTATAAAATATATTCTAAAGAGGAATGATACTGTCAATGGGATATTGTTTTTGGCCTACACTGAAACAAAATCTCTCATTTGGTGTGGATAGTAGAAAATTCATCTGTAAACCAGTGACTTTCTGATCACCAGGAAGGAGGCACTGGCAGCATATGTCTTATAAGAATTTACTTTATTAAGTCAACCAAGTATTGATTTATTTGAAAGATGATTCTCAAAGTCTGATTTCCATGTGCTAAATCTCCTGTGGACATTTTTTAGACAACAACCTTATTTCTTCCCCTCCTATTTTGTGGAGTTATCATCTAAGCCCATGTAACATTCATGTTCCCAAACTCACATGTGTGTAAAAACTAGCAACCAGCCACATCTTTGAAAATCTGTGTCAACTCCTCAGCTATTTCTTATTAGTCTTAACCAAAGTGGCCAGTAGGTTCTTCCAGTGATCTGACTGCATTTTACAACATTCTTCTACTCATTCAGCAAAAAATTTTGAGGGCTTCCTAAAATCAGAAACTGCAGAACATCAGCCAACCAAACAGGTAACAAAAATTGAGTGTACTGGTAGGACAGTTTCAGCACCATCCAGGCCACTGTACGTGCAGTATCAAATATATTGAAGTATTTGATGATACCATACACATCTTTTGGGGCAACAGATCTGTGCGAAGATGCTACATTGTGAGATATGCTTACCAGAATCTCAAAATCTAAGCTCTAGGAATTTAATTTTGAAGCTTTAAATAGAAGTCTTTTGTGTTATAGATGGCAATACTGATAGAGAGAACTTTCCAAAGAACACATGAGTGACAGATCTATCTTCAAATCAGTATTTCCTGATTCTTTTCAGCCTCTGCGAAGCTGCATCATGTTATGGTGAATGTGGAGGATCCTAAGGTTATGATTGCAGGATGACAGTGCTTCTGTCTCTTTTGTGTTCTTTTCTAACTCCTGCAATATCCTTTCTAAATGCTCCATGGAATCAGAACACTGATGGCATAATAATACCTTGGATTTTTGCCCTAGAAATGTATTGCCATTATCAATTAAACCAAGACTTGCTTGTTTATAAAAGCTCAGCTAAAAATATGAAGATCCACAGTTGTGTTTCTGAGATTGAGCCAGAAAGGGGCAGGGTGGGTTCTCCCAAGACTGGACTAAGAATGGAAGTGGTAGGATGAAGCCAGGACACTAGGATGGAAAGGCGAGAGGATAGAAAAGAAGGAAAGAGTGTCATAAGGGTCAAGAGACTTCTGCATGCCCATTGGATCCAGAAGCTTTCCAAATAGAAAGGCATCCTGAGGACCCAGTGACTTTGGCCACCGAGTATGTTTATGTGTTTAACACAAATTCAAGAGGGCCACACAACCTTCCAGACTGAAGACCCTCCTGACAATTTCACTAAATTTTATAAATATGTGACTAACAAATGCTCACACATACTTATCCCTGGTTCCCAATACATATATAACCATTATGTAAGGACATTTAATTATTGCATTTGCAATGAATAATAATAAATTCCTGTCATTACTCTGACTTCATAAAAAGAAAAGTTGTCTTATATCAGAGAGAAAAATACTCAAGAAAGAACATCTTCACTACATCTATATAAAAAGGAAAGAGTAAGTAGAATCAAGTCCTTATTTATCTTATTAGGTTACTGAGAATTAGGAAGGTCTCCATTTTACAACAGTTTTACGAAACAGGTAGTTATGTTTTGGGATGAAGCATCAGCCTCTGGATCTAATCTCAAAGCCATAATATCCTCAGTAATTCAATTAATACATGCATCTATATCTGGATCCTAACATCCTGAATTATTTAATCAAGCTGCTTTAACTGTTTTCCTATTTTATCCTTCTTCTCTGGATTTCTGACCAATTAACTGGGGGCTCTGGCTTACTATTAACCTTCGAATTTATCAAAGCCAGGTCAAAAATACAGCACAGTGCAAAATGCTCAGTTCTTCAAGGCAGTTACATTTCCCTTCAATTGCGTTTCCCTACAGTCCTAAGGCAGACCTCACTCTCCTGCCCCTGCACCCTGGTGGCAATAATACAAGGGAAATGAAAAATTTCACAACGATATGTCAATTAAATAACACACACTTGAATAATCATTAGGTCAGAGAAGAAATAAGAAGACAAAAAATAACTTAAAACAAAGAGACACATATCAAAACTTATTGAATACAGCAAAAGTAGTACCAAGAGGAAAGTTCATAGTGAAAAGCATATAGGTCTAAAATGGGAAAGGACGTACAAATAAATTACCTCGCTTTACACCCCAGGGGCTAGAAAAAGAGGGAGGCAGAGGTAAAGGGAAGGGGATATTGAAAAACTGATTATGGACATATAACTACTCTCCAAGATAATTGTAAGCTGCATGGACTGCAAATGTGTACCAAAAAAAATTTAAAAAATAAACATTAAAGTCCAAAAGTCATGTGATCTTCTCAATAGATACAGAAAATGCATAAGATTTAATGTTTTTTCATGACTAAAATCCCGAATAAATAAAAAAGGTCTTGCCATTTGCTACAACACAGGAAAATGTGGAAAATGTCATGCTAATTTAAATAAGGTAGGTGCTGAATAAACACTGAGTGATCTCATTTGTAGCAGGCACCAAAATGAGGGAAACTCATAGAAGTAGAGCCTATAATGTAAGTTAACAAAGGTTAGGAGTGGAGGAATATTGGTATTTGTCAAAAGGTATGGAACACTCAGGCACGATGACACAGGCCTATAAGCCCAGCATTATGGGAAGCTGAGGAAAGAGGCGTGTAAGCTGAAGTCCAGCCTGAGCAACTTAGAAATTTGAGACAAGATCTCATGATAAAGTATTGTGTGCCAGGGATTTATCTCAATGGCACAGCACCTGCCTAGCAAGTGCAAGGTTCTGAGTTTGATTCCCAGTACCAAAAAAAAAAAAAAAAAGATAAAATACTGTAAAAGGGCTGAGATACAGCTGAGTGCTAAGTAAGGCCCAGGCTGCATTCCCTAGTAACTACTGTACATATAGTATACAGAATTAAAATGTTCTATGGGTGAGTGTGTAGGAAACTTTCTAGCTACCCTGGGCCAGTGGGACCTGCCAGTCCCAGCCCAGGCACAGTGTGGGTGAGAGCCTCTTCCACCCCCATGGGACTCCTCCCCAACACTCCGCAGCACCCCCCCCCAACCCTGCCCATGGAGTGAGAATTTCTGCCGCGTTCTAGGGACCCCCAGATCCAGCCCTAGCCCAGGCCGGGTGAGTGTGTGGGAGAGATTCCTCTACCCCATACTCTACCTTGTCACCTCCAGACTAAGCTCAGGGCTGGTATACAGGCCTGGATGAAACCCTTGAGCTGCAATTCCTGCAGACAGAATAGGGGACAACGACCCAGCTAGTCCAGGAGCAGAACAACTTGCCAGAGGGGCACAACAGGATCACTACCAAGGGCAGCAGCAGGAAGGACTGAGCACAGCAGCCAGACCCAAGCCAGGCACAGCTGGATAAATTCAAACCTTGTAGATCTGTACCTGAATTTCAGAAGGTGCTAAGGTTATAACTGCAACAAAGAAGTACAACAAAGTTCAGAAGACAGTGCTACACAAAATGATAACGAAAATGAGCAAAATGCAATCTCAGACCCCAGGCCCACCCATAAAAAGTGCAGAGGACACAAACATACAAGTTGGGAATAACAAAGGTGAAATCAGTGAATCAACAGCTTCAGAAATAAAGAAAAAAACTGCAGAAAGGTATAGAGGAACTCAGATTGGAAATGAAAAAAAAAAAAAATCCCTGAATTAATAGCATCTAAAGTAAAGAATCAAATGCAGAAACATATGGAGGAAACCCAATGCCCACCCAGAAAAAGTGCAGAGGACACTAGCTCAGATGAAATATATGAATTATAAGCATCAGTAGTAAATAAGCAACAGCAGAAAGTTATAGAGGAACTCAGAGAGGAATTCTTTTCTGAAATAAAAAGAATTCTCTGAACTCATGCATCTGAAGTTAAGAATCAACTACAGAAACATAGGGAGGAAACCCAATCTGAAGAAAACACTGAAAAAAAAAAAGAATTAAAAACTACTTCTAAAGAACACATTGATAGAAAAATAGAAGAGATTAGAAGAATGACGGATTCCTTGAATGAGAAATACAGGAAGGAAATAGATCACATGAAGCAGAGTCAAAGAGATACAGATGAATTTAAAATCTCAATCACAAGTTTGCAAAACTGTTTAAGTGAAAGTGAAGACAGAATTGCAGATTTTGAAGATGCTGGTGCATCTAGTGAAAAGGTAAGAAAGGATCTCTTAAAAACAACTAGGATGCGGGAAAAAATAATCCATCACCTGCAAGATGATGCAAGATGAATAATGTGAGACTACTAGGCATCAGTGAGAAAGAAGGAGTCAATACCAATGACATTAAAAAAAATAGGCAGAAGTAATAGCAGAAAATTTCCCAAATATAAGGAAACAATATGACATTCAGGTAACTGAAGCATATAGAATGTCAAGTAACCTCAACCCAATTAAAAACACACCAAGACACATACTAGTAAACATCTCAGAACTTCAGCTCAAGAATAATATACTGAAAGCTGCTAGAGAAAAGAAACAGATCACATTGAAAGGAAAACCCATCAGAATAACAGCAGATTTCTCTTCACAAACCATCAAGTCAAGAAGAGCATGGAGCAAAGAACTTCAAGTCTTGCAAGAAAATAAATTCCAACATGGACTGATATATCCTGCAAAACTCTTTCAAGTATAACGGAGAAGTGAAATACTTCCATGACAAAGAACAACTAAAGAATTTCATGATGATGAAGCCAACCCTACACAGGCTACTGAAAGATGTTCTAGAGAGG
>NW_004524670.1:8277317-8278633 GCF_000260255.1 Octodon degus
ACAGAGTGTATCAACCAAACACAGCTGAATACACATTTTTCTTAGCTGCACATGGGTCATTTTCTAAAATATACCACATACTGGTCCATAGATCATGCTTAAGTATATGGAAGAAAACAGAATTTATCCCATGCATATTATCTGCCCATAGTGCAATGAAACTGGAAATAAATGACAAAAGAAACCAGAAAAACACCCTAATGAGAGAAATTAAATGACAACCTACTCAGCAACCAATGGGTCACAGAAAAAATAAACAAGAAATTCAACAATATCTACAATTCAGGGAAAATTCAAGAACAACTTATTGGAATTTATGGGATACAATGAAAGCAGTTCTCAGAGGGAAATTCATAGCTGTGAACTCACGTATTAGGAAAACAGAATGAAAACAAACAAAAACACTAACACTATACCTCCAACAACTAGAAAAGGAAGAGCAAACCAAATCCAGAGCCCAAAGATGGGAAGAAATCATAAAGATTAGAGCAGAAATTAATTCAATTGAGATGAAGAAAACAGTTCAAATAATTAATAAAACAAAAATATGCTTCTTTGCTAGATTAAATAAAAATGATAAGCCCATAGCTAACCTCATCAAAAAGAGGAAAGAAAAAATTCAAATACAAGCAATAAGGAATGAAAAGCATGTAATTACCACAGACCCAGGTGAAATTCAGAATATTATCAATAGCTACTTTAAGAATCTTTACGCTCACAGAATAGAAGACACAGAAGAAATAGACAAATTCCTAGAAAGGTAGAACTTACCAAAGCTGAATCAACAAGATATAACCACTCTCAATAGCCCAATAACAACCACTGAAATGCGAGATGTAATAAAAAATCTACCTACAGAAAAGTTCAGATCTGGATGGATTCACAGCTGAATTCTACAAGAAATTTAGAGAAGATGTAGTCCCTATACTCCTCAAAATCTTCTATGAAATTGAAAAGGAAGCAAACCTCCCAAAATCATTCTTGGAGGCAAGTATATACTGATACCAAAACCAGGGAAAGACGCAACTAAGAAAGAGAACTACAGGCCACTCTCCCTCAGAGATGCAAAAATCCTCAAAAAAATCCTAGTAAATAGAATATAGCAAATCATCAAAAAGATCATACACCATGACCAGGTAGGATTCATACCAGGGATGCAATGATGGTTCAATATTCGAAAATCTATCAATGTAATACACTATATCAATAGAGTAAAAACTAAAAACCACATGATCATCTCCACTGATGCAGAAAAGGCTTTTGATAGTCTAACACTCATTCATGTTCAAAGTCCTACAGAAAATTGGAATAGATGG
>NW_004524670.1:8294353-8299455 GCF_000260255.1 Octodon degus
TGTTTATCAATAAAACTGTAGAAAAAAAATAAATAAAATAGTAAAAAAAAATAAAAAATAAAAAAAAATAAAAAAATAAAAA
The DNA here is from genome assembly GCF_000260255.1 of Octodon degus. NCBI lineage: Eukaryota > Metazoa > Chordata > Mammalia > Rodentia > Octodontidae > Octodon > Octodon degus. The sequence goes on from NW_004524670.1 coordinate 8,294,436, forward strand.
AAAAAAGAAAAGAGTGGAGCTTTGCTTACATTGCATTGTATTAATTTGATTCTCACAGTTGTTCCTCATTTAACAGATGAGAAAATTGAGCCATACCTCGGCTACTTAGGAGACATGGGCATCAATGGGAAGAGTAGGGTTGATATCAGTTTATTATCTGAAAGCAGCAGCCATTCATGCCAGAACTATAGATTCATCAGTCATAAGCACTGAGGGGCTAAATCATCAAATGGCTTAGCTGACTGTGAGAGCAAGGGGCGAGAGCTTCGCCACTGCTGCCAACCTAATCTGAGTAGTAGTCAGGGCTTTGAAGTTGGACCTCTCAGGACTGATGTCAAAGTTGGGATACAGAATTGATGGATGTAATTGTGGGGCCTGGGATTTTTTTTTTAATTTTTTTTCTTTTTTTTTTGGTTTTGATTTTTTTCAAGGTTTTGATTTATTTTCTCTGTAATCAAACTAACAATTATTTGACCAAATAAAGCAGGTACTTAATAATCAAAAATATGTCACCTAAAGATGCAAACGGAGAGGAGAAAAATAAATTAGGTGTAATAGAATTAAGATGAAAGTACAACAGTGGGCATTAAAGCAGATGGCAGAAAGCAAACAAAGGAAATGAAGCACAAAACGTTGCATTTGAAACAATGATGTGTTCTCAAAAAGCTGAAAAAGATAATTTCAAAATAGCTAACCACATTTTTTTACTTAATTACTTTTTATACTGGGGCGATTATGATAAGGTGGAAAATAAATTTTAAATAATCACCCGCAATCCTAAAATAAAATTTACTATTTATTTTACATGTAAGCATTTCTAAACTAGGGAAAATTATATATAATCTTCCCAAGTCCTTTTTAAAGGGAGTCAACTGCTTTGTGATTTATCTGTGTGTAAGTACAGGCTTCCACACTATGGGTTTGTTTGGAATGAAATTTGGGCTGGCAGTAAATCTCTCCTCAGATTCCCTCTGGCATCTTGCATATTTATCTATGTAATGTCACAGAAAGATCTAGAAGCAATGACTCTCTGTTTGGAAGAAACACCCACAGGAGTATGCACAGCACATGAGCTATTATCTAAGAGTCATCGACAACCTTCTTACAACAGATACAAAACTTCCTATAATAAAAGCTATTGTGCATTGAGAGCTCAGTTGGTAAGATAAAGCAATGTTATGTTTTGTACAGAATTTTTATTTTCACATAACCTTACAGGACTCTGTGAATCAGTATTAATTACACCCATTTCACAGTGGAGAAAAAACAAACTGAAAAAACATAGAGTAACCAGTCCGTGCTCAGAGACGTAAACCCAAGGCAGCTGAGTTCTAAAGCCTTTCTCAATGTGGCCACTGAAATAGAAGCAAAGAGCACGAAGTCGTGTTGCTGTCTTCTAAGCCCAACAGTTCCCAGATGATAATTTTCTCTGGAACTGGACTTTATCCTAGGCGAGAGCTTAGTGATGCCCAGAAACTGGAGAATTGGCATGTGCTTCAGATGAGCTGTCTACCTTATAGTCACTTTTCCAGACACATATTAGTGCCATTTCACTCTCAAGTCTACTTCTGCCTTTAGTTTTATGCTGAGAGACTAACAAAAATATGTCCTATCATCCTGCAGGGAGAGTGTGGGGATTAGAAAGATTAAGAACTGGATCACGCCCATGACCTCAGCCACTCTGAGCCCTATATCAATTCCGTCCTTCACTAATTCTGTGGAAAGCAATAAAAATAACAACAGTAAGTAGGTGCAAGGCACTGTGCTACACTCTATTTATGTTATCTCATTAACCTTCAACTACTCTAGGAGGCATTTATGGTCTTACAAACAAATTAGAAAACTGATCTTGGATGTACTTCTAGGGTTTGGGTGTGGCTCAGGCACTTGCTACCCCCATAACCTTAGTGTCCTAAAGTCTCATGCATACAAATCTCACAGAACTACTACAAAAAATACCATGTGAAGACGGTACACAAAAGCTGTGTGTCTTACTCAAATGATTGCCTTTCATCAGTGAATGGAGTGCCTTGAAATGGTAGGAATTTAGTGCTAGTTTAATTTGGCATCAACACTATACACTGGTTGGGGGACAGGTGGAATGCTGTTAAAAGAAGGGTATGAAAGAAGCATTTGGAGATTAAATCATCAAAAGCAAGAGAGCCAGTTAGAGCTCTGGAAAGAAAAGCCATGTGAACTGAGGCTTGCATTTTTCTTTGCCTTCAGCCCTGCTCCACTATAGTTGGAATTTAACAAAGATTCTTGGAAATGGGATCAAGGAGGGTGGAAGTGCACCACCCTTCTGGCTCCTTGACTCGGACTGAAGTGTGAAGCCCCTTTATGATGTGCCGATGCGCCTTCTCAACTCATGCAGCTCCAGGCCTCCCTACCATACCCAAGGGGTCATTCATTCCCAGTCAGTAGTTTCCTATGCCCCAAAATCTTCTCATCTTTCCAATTCAAAGATGAGAGGATCCAACCTCTGTTGATTCCACTCCCTCCCTTGAAATGTGGTATCACCTCTTTTCTTATTGATCTTCCAGATCCTCCTAAGTGAAGCTAAAATGGTATTTCTTTTTTTTTTTTTTAAATGTATTTAGTACAGGGTCTACAGGGTCTATAGGGTCTCACTACATAGATAGGATTTGTAGTGATTTTCCTGTTTTCAGCCTCCCAAGCATCAGAATTACAGGCCTACTCCACCATGCCCAATCTTAATCGCCATCTCAGTACCCTCCCTCCCTGATCCCACTCCAGGGGATCGAACCCAGGCCACTGTCCCTGCCTAAACAGGCCCTTTAGTTCACTGAGCTACCTTGCTGGCCCTGGTATTTCTTTTAAGGATCTTGTGGTTTTCAAAACAGTTAACTGGACTGACACAACAAAGCCATCCTGATATCATAGAAGATATCAATGTCTGTACCACACAACACACTCAGAAATTAACTGGGCCTTATTCATCTCTGTATCCTTAGAAACTGCCCCAGAGTGTGGATACATTTTGTGCAGCTAAATGAAATAAAATAGGGTGTGATCAGAACTCATCATTTGCTTCTGCAATAGACCATAAATCAGATGTATGTTCCCAAGGGGCTGCCTTTAACCCCTGCATCCTGTCCAATGTCCGCTATAAATATTAACAAACTCAGGATGGCTGTGGCTTGCCTTGCATGGCACTGGAAACTGGCCTGGATCGGAACTGATTTAGCAGTGAGACTAGGAAGATTGCTGGTGAGTCACCTTCCTTATTCACCAGGAGGTGAAAGTGTAGGACAAACCAAGAGGGAATGCTGCCCTAACCACATATGAGATGAAGACTCTCCTCTGGCTGTCCTCCCCCACCATTCCTTTCAGTGACTCTTGGGCTGGGCTTCTTCAGAAGTGTTGTGAGGCTGGCTTCCATTAGCAGAGAGGTGGAGCACAGACAGAACGGCCCCAGAGGGCAAGCGTTATGCAGTGGGGCTGCAGCTGGCCCAGGATCACGTCCCATTGTCAGATCCCCTCTGTTGGAACCCCTGTGGCTACCTATAAAGGTACCAGGGCATTCAGAGGCAGAGTTCTCACCAACACTGTCACTGTGCATGCAAATCTGTCCTCTTCCTTTCTTGTCACAAGGACCAAGTCATCCTTTAAAAAAAAAAAACCTAACTGGCTGACTTCAATATGCATTTACTGAAGGCTATTGTGTGCCTGGAGCTGGGTGTGGAGAACCAGAGCAAGGAAATACAGCCGGGGCATCTCTGATAGATGAAAAAGGAGGAAGGGCAGGTCCTGGTGACCGCTTTGCAATTGCAAGACAGTTGCTTCATCTACAAACCAGCAAGAGAGTAATGTTACCTCTTAGTGTTATTTTAAACATTAAAAAAACAGAGTTTCAGGATTATAGCCAATTCTTATCCAGTAACACCCATTTGTGTTTTAATCTAATGAATAACACAAACATTAACCACCATGGTAATTTCAACTACACTGAAAAAAAGGAAATGACAAGCACGATTATAAGTCATCTAAGAGTGGTGTTGTAGTGAGAGCGAAGATCAGGAATCCCTAAGCCAGCCCAGTGGTCAAAGAAGGTTTCATTTGGGAAGCATACTGAGGAAAGGGGCCATGGGAGCTGTTCCAGGCAGAAGCTGTGTAGCAGGTGGTGCTGTTACCCACACTGTAAGAGCCGTAAAGCGGGCGCACTCCCATGAAGAATCCAGAGTCTGGCCCCTGCAGAAGGAAAGAAGCAGCTCACAGAGACTGACAGAGACTGATGAGGGCTTGGGGACACAATGGGGTTGGGGAAAAGGATGAGAGTTTTTGAAATTACATAATTTTAAAAAATGATTCTGGCAGGAAAAATATAAAAGGAATGCCAAGGAGGGTTTTCCAGTGAGACTCATTTTTACTATGAGACACTGTAGGGTTCCTTTTTTTTTTTGGGGGGGGGGGTTGTTTGTTTGGCTTGATTTTTGTTTTATTTTGCTTTTCAATGCTGAGGATAGAAGCTAGGACCTCATGCATGCTAGGCAAGTACTCTGTCACTGAACTTTACCCCAAGCCCCCAAATCGGTTTGCAAGACAGGTGAAAGAAACGAACTGTGGATATGCCTCCTCCCACACCCTTATGTCCATCTTCCCTCCAGTGCTGGCACCAGAATGTCACCCGGAAGATAAAACAGAGAGGCTACATTCCTAGTAAACGCCAGCGAACTAGGAACATGTACAGAACAACAAAGGGGAATGGGAGGGACTTCAAATCTGAGAGGAGAGTTGCTATGGGAAAAGAGGGAGATGGAGGGGGAGAAGGAAGTGAGAAACGAGAAATGAAAACCAGAGGGACTCCAGGGGGGAAGAGAAGGAGAAGTATTCAAAAGAGAGAATGCCTTGACCTTATCAGACCCAAAAGCTACAACTCTTGTTACATAGGTCCTGCTTTACCTTGGTCTTAACCATCCAGAAGAAAAGTATAAAAACAAAATATAAGAAATAAAGCCATGCTGTTATTTTGAGCTGTAGGGGACTCAGGTCAACAATT
>NW_004524670.1:8302575-8305239 GCF_000260255.1 Octodon degus
AAAACAAAGAATGAGGAGAAGCAATACCAAAGTGTGGTAAGAGAGCACAAGAGCACAGAGCTCTCTGTCCTCCCAACGAACTGCCCTTGAGAGCTGCAAACAATGTCAGAGCACAGAATTAAGTGTGTTGAGGAAGTTGTAGGTCTTTTTAGGTAAGATGAGTCATAAACTGGATTTTGTGATTTAAAGTTGGCATATTACAAAAGAGGGAAGACAAGAACTCCCACTGACCTCAGGGATGCACTCAGAGGACCCCATATTCCTTAGTTCTTCAGAAAGTTACTCATGCAGATCATATAAGTCTAACAAGATAAAGTAAAACGAACTCACCACAGAGTCCCACCACTGGGTGGGTCACAGGCCACACAGATCTGATGGAGCTCCTTTATGGAAGAGGCCAGGCCAACCTCTAATGGTTGACACAGTGCTTGTTATGGGGCCAGGATCCGACAGAACCCCCCAAGGAAATCTAATGATATGACAGCTGGCTATGTCCAGGGAAGGGAAAGTGAAATTCTGTTCTTTGTCATGAGGCACAGTAGGTTAGATGCTCTCTGATTTAAGCTTTTCTCCACAGTAATAAAGGTGGAGAAAATGGAGGAGTATTGGAGGTCAGGATGGAGAAAGATCTCCAAGAGTACCAGTGGGGAACAGTGGAGGGAGAGGAGTTTTTAAAAGGCTTTAAGTTAGAAGCAGGTGGGCCAGCCGGATAGCTCAGCGGACTAAAGCACCTGCTTCAGCAGAGCGTAGCGGCTGGGGTTCCATCCCTGGCATGCTGTGCCAACCCCACCCCCAGGGTGCACTGAGATGGCAATTGAGATTGGGCATGGTGGCACATGCCTATAATCCCAGCACTTGGGCAGAAGTAAACAGGAGAATCGCTACAAGTTAGATCTATGTAGTGAGATCCTGTGCATCCTGTAAACCCTGCCCTAAATTCATTAAAAAAAAAAAAATTAGAAGCAGGATTCAGCGTACTCCATGGAGCTCTAGAAACTAAGACAACAGAGGTGCATAAGGGGAGCACGCAGGAATCAGGCCAAGCCCCTGCTGCTAGAAGGAGAAGAAATGGCGCAGGGTTGTACTAAGCCAAGGAGGAAGTTCTTCTGGGAAGGACCCTGGGTTCTCCTAAGCCTATGAACTCCTGGGAATCAAACACATGAAAAGACAGTGGGTGTCTGGGGTTTTGAGGTGAGGATCATTTCACAATCAAAATGAACATACTTAAAAGATTTCATAACTTCAGGGATGGCAGGGAGGAGGAGGGCCGGCATCTCCAAAGAGTTAACTGGAAGCACACAGCTTGGACACTTTACAAACAGCTTCTCAGGAGGAGAGGCACCCAGACACTGCTGCAGGCACATGATAGGTACCAGCTAGGACTGGGGCCAACGCTGAGCTTTGGCTTAGCACCAAATAAGTCATTCTCACGTTACCTAAGGCTGGCCTGGAATGAGAGAGCGGCGGCTGTTCTCCAGCCACATTTCCACTGACCAGTCCTGAGCACAGATTAGCATCAGCAAAGATCTCTTTGGCTGCAATAAGAGAGAAATTTTTTTTAAAAAAATTCTTTTGCACAAAGTCTGAGTTCCACTGCCTTTTAGAGTGGTTTGTCAAGTCAATCTGAGTATTTCTTTGTTTTCTTTGGATTACTCCACCCTGCTGTGAGAAAATTAACTCTTTGGCATGCCCACACGCATACATCCATGGGGAAGTCCACCCCCAGCAACACATTCTCCAGAGCCCTGCTGAGACTCCCAGGTTAAAGGAAGAGCTTCTAGTCCAATTGGAGTCTAATGAGCTGTGCTAATTGAGATTATTCTTGCAAATTGCTTAACATTCTAATGAGTTGGCCTTAAATGGAACCTCCAGTGGATGTTTACTCTGGCACTACCCCAGTGAATTTGTAAGAGAAATGCAATATCACTGTCCTTGCCAGCCTCAGTGACAATAGGGGATAACATTACGGAATGCCAGAGTCACAAGCATGAATCATCATTTTAGGCCACTAAAATGCTGTCAGCTTCTGATGCAAAATCTGATATTGAACACAATGGGAGTTTTCTAGGAAAGACATACCTGCCATACTGGCAAGAGACACTGAGCTAGGGGCTTCTGAAGCAAGACACTCAGGTAGACGTTTACTTGGTTTGATCAAAATTTCCAAAATCAAGGGCCAGCGAGATAGCTCAGTGGACTAAGAACCTACTTAGGCAAGTGCAGGGGCTGGAATTCGATCCCTGGTATGATGTGCCGTGCCAGTCCTGCCCCCTGGGTGCACTGAGCCAGCGACTGAATCCAGGTGTGGTGACTTGTGCCTGCAATCCCAGCACTAGGGAAGCTGAAAGCAGGAGGATCACTAGAAGTCTAAGCTGCACAGTGAGGCCCTACACACACAAAAAAAAAATCCAAAATCAGTGTATGTTCAATAAGGCTTTTTTTTTTTTTGTTCCTCGAATGCCTTCAGGGCACTTTTGGCCAGCTGGAGAGGTGTGAGGTTCGAACTCCAGCAACAGCCACTTAAAGGCCTGAGCTAGGGCCAGGCCCCCAGTGTATGTTGAAGGAAAGGGAGATGAAGAAGAAGAAGAAGAAGAAGAAGAAGAAGAAGAAGAAGAAGAAGAAGAAGAAGAAGAAGAAGAAGAAGAAGAAGAAGAAGAAGAAGAA
>NW_004524670.1:8305339-8311973 GCF_000260255.1 Octodon degus
CATATATATATATTTTTTATTTATTTATTTTTTTTGCCAGCTCAGCCCACCATGAGGGTGGGGCTAGAACACCATGTGGTGCTGGAGATCGAACCACAGTCCTCTGTACCTGCCTAAGGCTGCCTACACAGGTGCTTTACACCACTGAGCTATCTCCCCAGCCCCAATCTCTCTATTTTAGATACAAATGTATCTAAAATAAAGCAAAATTTGGAGGAGCACCAGCAGAAGGTCCACAGCTGCATGTTGGGGGCTAAGGAAGGTCAGAGTTTACCAGAATCCCTCAGCCTGCCCAGAGACTTCCAAAGTGTTCAACACCATTGGTCATTCAAGAAATGCAAATTAAAACAACACTGAGATTCCATCTCACCCCAGAAAGAATGGCTAACATCAAGAAGTCAGCCAACAACAAATGCTGGAGAGGCTGTGGAGAAAAAGGAATCCTTCTGCACTATTGATGGGAGTGCAGTCTGGTACAACCACAATGGAAATCAATGTGGACATTCCTTCAAAAGCTAGGACTGGCGATCCCATTCAAGCCAGCTATTCTCCTCCTGGGTATTCTTCCAGAACTGAAAGCCTCATACCACAGCGATATCTGTGCACCTAAGCTTATGGCAGTGCAATTTGTCCTAGCTAAATCCTGGAAACAACCCAAATGCCCATCAACTGAAGAATGGATAAGAAAGATGAGGTATTTTTACACAATAGAGTATCACTTAGCTATAAAATAAGATAAGTTGAGTGTTTTGTCAGTAAATGGATGCAACTAGAGAACACACTCTTAAGTGAAATAAATCAGACCCGCATGTGCAAACATTGTATTTTGTTCTTAGTGTGAGAGCCTGAAAGAGAAAAATGGATTCTGAAGGGTGTAATAGACACTGGTAAAAAGGGAATGGATTTACTCAAAAGGAAAGCGTTACTGAGTTGAGGAGAAGGACAGGAGAGGGAGTGAAGGAAAGAGATTTATCTCTGTATGCAAGCAGGATGGTTTGGACAACTGTACTGTGTTTTTCCACTAGTCTATGGAAAGGAGCAATTAAAGCTTCAATTTGTTGCATCTCCTTTTTTCAACTGTTTCTCCTTTTTCTATTTTTAATTTTTTAGACATTTCTTTCTTTTTTTCTTCTTCCAATTTTGTGTGTATATATCTGGTAATATCAATAACTGGTTGGAAGACAATACTGTATTACAATGAATACTGTGAAATTCTTTTTTCTTTCTTTTTTTGTATTTTTTAGGAAAGGGTCTACAGTATGTTCATCTCACTACTAGATCGGACTTGTAGTGATCCACCTCTTTACAGCCTCCCAAGAGCTGGGATTACAGGCCACCATGTGCAGTCTCAATTGCCATCTCAGCACGCCCTGGGGGCAGGGCTGGTACCGTAGGCCCAGGGATCGAACCCCTGGCACCTGCACCTGCTTGCAGGCACTTTAATCCACTGAGCTATTTGGCCACCCCAATACTATGAAATTCATATTACTTTGTTAAGTGAAAATATGCATCACTTCTAATTTTCTCCTTTTTAATTCTAATTTGTATTCTCTTTAAAAGATTTTTTTCAAAACTTTACAAAAGCAAACTTTGAAGTTCCTTTACTTGAGGTCACTAGGTCACTATAATAGCACCAAGAGGGAATCTTTTAGTGTAGCCTTTTATAAAGTCAAAGTAAAGATGATCCAATGCTAATATATATATATATATATATATATATATATATATATATATATTCTTATCTAGTAGTTGACTCCAGCGTAGGAAATATAAGAGCATCAGTAATTCATGTCCTTTGATGTCACAGACAGGCAGTGTGCTACTGACTCATTCCTGTGTCCCCTAAGTCTACAAGACACATGAGACATCAAGCAACATGTGATGACTCTCTTGAAGCTTTTGTGCTTGGATGGAGATAAGATGAAAAGTGCAGCGATGGAATTCATCATCATCGCTCTCCTGGAGGTTCAGCCTACCCCTCTGATACAGCTAACTAGTGGGAGTTTGGCTAAAGTGGAAGTCAGACCTCTTTCTCCTTGCAGGACTGGTGGAAGTGGCTGAGTACCTTGCTTCAGGATGTATACTAGTTTTCTCCTATTTGGGATTTTTGTGAGAAATTAAGGGAAATGAAGAATCACATAGAATTAGATCTTCTTATTAGTCAGAGGTCCTAGCTATAAAAAATGAAACCCTCCATCCAATTTAAGAAGAAACAAGGTTAATTGAAGTTCAACACAGAATCTTCAGAAAGAACTTGAGATCCAGTTTGGAGCCTACACTGCTTGAAGCTACACCCAAACCAGATTGCTCAGACATTCTAATAAAAACCATATGTTTTGCACTGTGTGCAATGAAACCTGGACACAGAGGTCTGACCATTGCTGGCTCCTGAAATACATGCCCTTCCACCACCCTCACAGAAGGTGGAGTCCTCTCCACAACTTTCCTTGGTGGCACCATCTGAGATGAAGTCTTCTGTGAGTAGTTCTGAGTGTCTGAGTCTTCAGTCACAACCAGAACTCTAAAAGTTCCAGTCCTGGCTCAGAAGCTAGGAATACACAATGGTATTCAATGTTGCTGAGTAATCACAAATTAGGCACATTGCCTTCATTTATCTTAATACATGAGACACTTGAGGTAGAAATTTAAGAAGCAGAACCAAAATTTACTTCGGAAGGCTCAAAAACATATTCTATTTCTAAACTCTGCCACCTTTAGAAAACAAGACAGTTCTCAACAAAGTTATGTCTTTGACATCTGACCTGTCTTTCCAGAATCTAGAAAGCTAGTATCTAGTAAAGAAAGCAGCCTCAAACTTTTATTCTTTAGGCAGACTCTAGGATAGAGCACACTTGATTATCACCAAAATATTTTTTGTTTTACTTTCATTTGCTTTTATTTTTTGCTTGGTTTTGTTTTGTTTTAATTTTATTTTTATCAAGTACATGTTTGCAGCCAATAATGGTTAAATTCTTCATGGAAAGTTGGTACCTTTACGTAACATGTCTTAGCTCTGTTTCCATCCCCTGCTCCTCCCCTTTCTCCCCCTCCATCTCTTGATTCCCTTCTCTTCTGCAAAAGAACTCTATTTCCTAGTATCTATTTTTAGTTTGCACTTTATTTCTATCTTGAGTTTTTCAAAAACAGAAACCATACAATTTGGTGCTAGGGATCAGGCTCAGAAACTCGTATATGTTAAGCAAGTGTGGTGGATTGACAATTGGCAACCAACTTGTAACGCCCAACTGAGCTGAATCAGTGTAATGCTGGGTGTGGGAGGCCCACTTGAGGACTGTGGTCATTTATCATTGGAACAGATTATTAGATTGGAGCTTCAGAAACATTAGCCCAGGCCAGGCACATGGCGACACATGCCTGTAATCTCAGCAATGGAGAGGTTGAAACAGAAGGATCACTGTGAGTTCAGTGCCAGCCTGGGCTGCAAAGTGAGTTCAAGACCAGCCTTAACTGCATAGTGAAGCCCTGACTCAAAAAGATCAAAATAATAATAATAATAATAATAATAATAATAATTCATTCACAAGTATCATATAGACTAGATAAGTGCAGATTAAAGTAGACCAGATCTGAAACAACCTGAACCAGATCTCCAGGATCAATTTTCCTTAAAATATTCCCATCATATAGAAACAACTACCAAGATAAGAAGAGCATTTTTAGTAGGGGAATTACTTTCAAGTTATTTTGGAAAGTCTAAAATTATTAATAAATCATCATACGTTTTGGCACAAGAAGCACATCAGACATCGTTAGTCATCCTTGCTATAAATTTTGGAGCCATAAAATTATTAAATAATGACTGCTAAGATCTTTTATAAGCTGCTTCATACAACCCCTTCATGACAAATGAAAAAAGAAAGATCCATTCTTCAACTTGGCCTCCTGCAGATGGAAGAGTAAAGCAATTTGTGTGCCAACCACAGGGATTACAAATGAAAGAATAGTGTCTAGTGCCCACCTGTACTGATCAGTTCAAAAATAGGATCCCGTGACTCTTTTCATACAGGACAATACAGTGTAGTGGAAGCCAATATCCAAATCCCAATAGCCAATCATGTGTGCTTCTATTTCCTTTCCTCTAAATAAGAAAATAATAAAAGTTCCCCTTCCCTATGGTTATTATGAGGGTTATATTACATTCTTATACTTGTGCCTGGTACGAAGAGCTCAATTCACATTAGCTACTCTTAACTATAATTCAGGTGACAGACTTTTGGAGGATACTGGCCGATTACCACATATCCAGCGATTATTTTAGGTGCTGAAGATTTTGGAAGATGATTTAAACCACCCCCCCCCCAAAAAAAAAAAATAGTGGTGGGAACTTAAATGAGTTTTACAGCTTCCAAAATCTGAGGTCATGCCATCACAGAAAAGGTCCCATGATCACAACAGTAAGAAGAACTAAGTACTACAGCAGACAAAGATGCAGATTCCTACCAATAGGAGTGATTTCTGAAGTAGAGCTCCTGCAGACTAAGAGTATTTGCATCAACCAGCAGGAAGTGTTCTCTCTGGGGATGTATAAGCTCTAAAGCCCTTGCAGGATCATGACCTAGCAGCAGATATTCTTGGCTAAGACACCCGCCCTACACCCTCTCTCAGTCTTGGCAATAAGTTCAAAATATTCAGTATTACAGTTTCATGAAACAAAGTAAGAGTCTAAAAAAGCAGAATAGGGATTTAGTTTACAAAGTCATTCCGCCTTCAATGTTCACTTAAATTATACCCAGTAAGGTGAATCTTCTTCTCACTTTATTGGTAAGGATCTGAGACATTGAGATACTAAAGAAGGTACCAGAGGCCTTCTGATGACAGGTTCAGAAAGCTTTCTCCCTCTGCACCCTGTGTAAACATGCAATAGTCTTAAAAGAACTTGCTTTTGTAGGCAGCAAGGCATGAAGCACAAAAGAATCTTCAAGATTGTAAATTCAGGGAAAAAAATTCTTCATGAAGACTCTAGAATCTTTCAGATTGAAGTCACTTCAGCCAATGCTTTGCAACTGTGGCAGCCAAAGGCTCTCCTTGAAGAAATTGGGTTTTTTTTAGAACACCACATAGGAATCTAACATGGATGCAAAACAACCATTCAGAATAACACCCAGTTATTGGATTCTTAAAGAAAACTAAATACTCAGTAATCAAGTTTTGCATACATCAGGGCACTGCTGACTGTCTCTTTGGAAGTCAAGGTTCTTCTACACATCTCATTATAACAAAATAAACCAGCCATCTATGTGCTAAAGCATAAGAAACTCCAATTTTTTATATTTCAAAAAGCACATACACAAATTTGAATTATGGTTTATTAGCAGATAAATAACAATGCAAGTTATTTCTAGTTTATAATTGCATCTCCTTAGCCATCATAGCAACCAAGTTTATAGCAATGTTGTTCCAATACCACTGTCATCCTTAACTTAACTCAGGTCAATGGACCAGAAAGTAGCTCTATTTAAGGTCACCCAGATAATTAGGTCAAAGCCAAAGAAACAAAATCTGCTGACTCAAAGTCTGATACCAGAGTGAAGAGTAGTCATGAATGATCAGCATCAAATTCAGTACCTGGGAATGAGTCACCAACTATGGTATCATGTTGGGTCCCCACATCCTGTAGGACTCATGATAAATTTCATTGAACTCTGCTGCACCACCCAAGGGGAATTGGCAGGTTATCCCAGTGCTAGATGGTTATCCCCCTGAGAGGGGGTATCCTTAGTAGAAACAGGTGAACCATGTATACAAAAGGAAACACTATCTATACTGCAGCAGAAAAGAGGCTGAGAAGATACCTGAGAAGACCCAAAGGAAATCGTTATCTTGGGCAATTGGCATGGTCCGCTGTCTAGCCCTTTCTTTCTCACACTCAGAAATTCTTGTACAGATTTGACTAGACTCAGAGCACTGACTCACTCTGACAATGTATGCAGAGACATCCATCGAGTTAGCTGCCAGTTCTGCTCATTCCCACAGAAGAAACTGACTCTCAAGGAAATGGAAGTTATGTCAGCCTGACCAGCCTTGCACAGGCTGTGGGGAGAGCTAAGGCCGCAGAGGCTCCTCACAGACCTGACTCCGATTATGGTGAAGAAATTAACCAGGAGATCTCATGTTTAGTGATATCAGTGGAGATAACATGAAGATGCTTCTGTCCCACTGTGGGACAGATTAACCAAAATAAAAGAACTGAGACCAGTCTCATGGGGTGTCGGAGAAGACAGACCTGATAAAAAGACACTGGTGCCCTCCGTCACCCTCCCGTCACCAAGTCCACTCCATACCAATTCCCCTCTCACAGATACTCTAAATTGCACTTCTGAATGTCAAATGTGGCCGTGCCCACCTAATGTTGGTGTGTTGGTCATTTCAGTCACTCAGGTGATCTCACCTGACTCAACATCAGTTCTTCCTCTGGAGATTTATAAGTTTGATGCACAGAGGACAATCTCATGTCCTTTGTTTCCAAGTTTGTGGTAGGAGCACATTCATCAGTGTCACCCTTGTTTCAGGACACTTTAACTTACTCATTTAACTTTTAAAAAGTAAAAAAAAAAATCTTCAAATTCTTTTATAAAACCAACTCAAGCACCTTGTAGAAAAACTGCTAAATATA
>NW_004524670.1:8312083-8324871 GCF_000260255.1 Octodon degus
TCCTTCATGCACATATTTTAATAAAATAGTAATATTCTAAGATATCTTTTTACCTAGAATATTATTAAACATCTTCTTAACAAAAACAATTTTAAGGCCTCTTGCAAATGACTTGCTAGTTCACCTAAGTAGCAAGAAATATTTAAGCAATCTGCAACAGTGCAATGTTTACAGTTTCCCCCAGGTTTTGTTTGTACAAATAGCAATGCGAAGAAATGTTTTTGCCCTGTCAGGTAGTTTATTTAATGTGCATAAGGTTTTAGTTTGATATATTCCTATCAAATAGCCAAATCAAACTTGCACACCAACTACAAAGGTTGCAGTATCACAAAACTTTGGTTTAAAAACAAAGCACAGAAACAGCTTTTTTTCTTTTTTGGGAAATGTCCATAGAAAGTATCACAAGATTTTTCTTATATGAAAAACCTCAATATAAATAAATTAAAATCAAAGTAAAAATAAATTATGAAGTAGCAGGAAGGTAAATTTTGAGCTGGACATATGGAAACATAAGAAGAAAAAGTTGTGAAAAGGATTATTATGCCAAACGAATTTTTTTTGTTTTAGGATTATTTTGAGTTTACAGAAAGCACATACATTCCTTATTCCATGTCCCCTGATGCTAACATCTTATATTAGTTGCATATTTGCCAGAACTATAAAGAATTGACTTCATTATCAATTAAACTTCAAACTTTAGTCAAATTCCATTAGTTTTGCCAACAATATCATTTTCTTTCAAGATCCAAGCCAACATACCACATTACATTTAATGAAGCTGAATTTGTACACACATAAACACTGTTTCCACATATGGGATGATACACTGCTAGAAGTAGTGGAACCAAAGACACATATGTTTTTCAATTCTTTGATTTGTGTCACTGAATTGCACTTCAGAAGCATGGTACTAATGCACATTCCCCATCAATCCACAGTGCTGACAGTACTGTTCTTATAACAACTTTGCACCCTATTGTGATGGTGTCATTATACAAAAAATGACCTGATTAGGGTAGGGACCCTATCTCTCTGCTGATCTAGCTGGGTCTAGGAGCGTTTTAGTCTAGACAGATAAACATACATATATAGATATATTCTTCAAACAATCTTCCAAAGTTTTATTTGTTAGACATGTAAACAATGAATAGGTATGAAGAAATAGTGACACTAAGGGTTAGTGAATGGCCTGGTAAAAGCCTTAAGGAGTTTGTTCATATGGCCAAGAAAACATCCCAAGGCACACAGTTCTCAACAAGGTGCAGTGGTTCATTCGCAGCTTGAGAGGGCGGGCCAAATGGCAACTAGGTTCTGCCACTTGGTCAAGACCCAGATCTAGGTCCCCGTGCTCTTGAGAAAATGGCTTTCACCTCTCCAATATCTAGAAAGGATGACATGCGCTGGAAATTCTACTTTATAGATCATGTCTGAAGTGCTTTGAATGTGCTAGATACCTCTGGAGAACTCAGATTTGTCATCAATGTACATACTTTGAGGATTTAAAATAATTCTTCATAGTAAATTGATACCTAAGAATGCATGTTTGGGTGATAGACTCTTTCTGGTGGCCATTGTCAAGCTATTTCATTTTTCCTGTCTGTAACTCCATTCCATTTTGCATTCTGCAGACTGGCTTATCTTACAGACAATTGGTAGATGACAAAATAGCTCCTTAATGGGTACTGGGAAAAGATAGATCTTTTGTTCCTTACTCCATTGCTTTATAGCTCTATGGGTAGATGTAAACTAAATGTTGCTTATTTCTTACTTTTAAACTAATCTAGCAAAGTTGCATACTTTCACAATTTAATGAAGTGCATACTTTAGTAAAGTTGCAGACTTTCCATTTTAATAATGCTCTAATTTATACTCTGAAGTATAGTAGAAAATATAATAAATGTGAGTAATATAAATTTCCATAACATAAAGTATGTTATTTTATCTTATAACATCTTAAACTAGAAACACGTATTACACAGAGACATCAAAGTGAAGTATACATTATCTATTCAATTTCCTCCAAGAAACAGGTTCTTCTTAGTCCAAAATTTGATTCTACGTTTCTGAAATTAGAAGAAACTGCTGGCTCAGAGCATGTTTGAATCTTGCTGGATACCCTTCTGCCAAATATTAAGTGGTTAAATAAATTTATTAATAGGTTTAGTTAACCTTATAAGCTTAGTAACCACTCTTCCTTATATATGATTTATGCTGTAATTTTTTAAATTATTGAAGTGTTACTTAATTGTCTACATGATACAAGATCACGTAAGTATGTGAACATTCTGGAGGTGTGCAGGGAACGAGTTGGCACCACGTGTGCAACCATATTGTGAGAGTATAGTGTGGCCATCCTGCAGCAGAAGAGATGAGTTCTCTCTTGGGCTACAAAGTCTTAGAGGAACCAAGTTTGATTTGCTTTTCAAAATAAGTAGATAAATTATAAAATGGATTTTTATACATGTTATTAACTTTCTTGATTTAAAAAAAATTGTATCATTTCTATCATTCCTACACATATGCATTCTCCTCCACAAGAAGCTACAAAGTTCTAAAGAAAGTTTGTGTTTCCTCTTCAGTTCAGTCCCCAGGATAGATAAGGCACTCAGGTAGTGTCCTCAGAACAGAAAGACTACTGTGAAAAGTTGTGTTTGTGTTTTGTCTTCACCTCACTGACTTTCGCTTCCATTTCAGGCATCCTGAGAGGAGGAGTTAGGGTTACACAGGACTCTGAGGCATCCACAATATCATGCCAATGAGGGACTTTCCCACCATGCCTTCCAATTTCTGGTCAGCTAATGTAGTGACTTCTGTATGCCAGGCCCTGTGCTATGAATGAGGGAGTAAGGAGCTGAACTGGGTAGGTACATTCTCTTCCTCCCAAGACTCATAAAGTCTTAAGTAAGACACAGAATATGGCAAGCATCACCCAGGTCTTGAGGTGAAAAGTAACAGAGCCAGAAGAGGTGACAAGCATGGGAGTGGGGCTGAGGATTTGTCCTGAAGAGTGTGAAGAACCAACAGTAGAATGGAGAAATGGACTCAGGAAGCAGAGGAGCCATGGGGATGGAGGAATCTCAGAGGGTGTACAGAAGGTTCTCCTCCACCTCACCGCAACATGCAGGCCTCTGAGAAGGAAATTGGTACACAAATAACATCCATCCCCCACAGATGCCAAGTGGCTTGGAAGCCAGGTGCATGAGAGGGATGGGAAGTCTCTGTGGTCCACATACGGTGTAAGTCTGGCTGTACATGGAGGCCCTTTATCAGGCCTTCCCTGGCTTCTGTGTGTGAGGAGAAGATGGGAAAAATGATCTAAGTTAACAGGTAGCACAGCAGAACAAATATGGTGGTGTAAGTGTGCGAGAGAAGCTATCCCACCAGCCAAAATCATGACAGTGATGATGCTCTAGGCCCTCTGG
Organism: Octodon degus; assembly: GCF_000260255.1. Lineage (NCBI taxonomy): Eukaryota > Metazoa > Chordata > Mammalia > Rodentia > Octodontidae > Octodon > Octodon degus. The sequence continues at coordinate 8,315,506 of NW_004524670.1, forward strand.
GGTGGGGGGAAAGAATTCTAAACAAACCTAAAAACTATGAGAATGATAAAACAGAAAAGTGGAGGTGTGAGTCAGGACTGGGGAGGAGAGTCTTAGAGCAGGCAGAGGTGATGCTGCAGAAGGCACTGAGACCCCTACTTCTTGCACTGTGAGTAGCATCAGACCATGCTTCAAGGCTTTTGCAAACTGAGGAGAAAACTGGGAGGCTTCAGTCCACCACAGGATAGGCTGAGCGAGGAGCTGGTGGCCAGGTCTGCTCTCTTGCTGGTACCACAAGTCAGGTGGCCACAGAAGGTGACCCTGACCTCAATCATGAGTCAGCCCATTCTGTCAGGTCACCACACACTTGTGAATGTGCCTTCCTGTCTGTCTGGGCTGTGGTTTGCCCTCCTTGAACAGAGATAGAGAGAAATTAAAGAAGAGGGCAAAAACAGGTTTTTATGCTTCAGAAATTTCTACTGTGCACCAGGTAATTGCTCCAGTGCACCACAAAGGAAAGACTATCAGCAAAATCCAAAGGCTGGGGAGATTCCTGGAATTTTAAGTATACTGAGCCAAATCACACAGGAAAAACACATCTGTCCACAGGTAAGAGCAGAAAAGAAAGTAATGTAAAAACTTGTATGTTCTTGGCTTCTGTGTACCATCATTAATCATTTTTCCAAGAATGGATGATGGTTTCCTTGCTATAGGAGAAAAAGAGAAACAGATCCCTTTGGCCAGTGTGCTCCCCACATGTCTTCCAGACCCTGATATCCTCCTGTTTCCCAATTTGATTTTAAAAAGTGAAAAGCAAGATGACACTGAGGGAAGGTAGCTCCCAAAGACATCACCCAACCATTCTCAACTGTGGCAACAGTTCTTCTTTTAGTAGATGAAGGGGATTGCATGTCCTAAGAGCTTTGAAGAGGAACATCCAGTCATTTTCTGATAAAATGCTTGGACAGACCCTGACCTGGACCAAGTCTAGTTGCCCATTAGAAGGAGAGAGTCGCTTAAGTACAGAGCCTACAGCATGGGCATATCCCAGATCTGCAAAGCCTGTAGGTATCCCAGCCTCCTTGGTCTTCCCATTACATCCTTCATTTTCCAGGTGCCAATTGCCTCAAAGAATGAACTCAAAAATATGCTGAGCCATAAAAGGCTTAAATCAACAATTTCCAACAATTGCCAGTTGTGCTGATAATTCACTACCATTATGGACTGTTGGACTATATTGGGTTATTTTGTTGAATTCAAGTACCACTCAGACAAAAGTAAACAAAAAAGGGGGATATAAATGAAGGACCATTTTGTAGTGAAAAAAAAATATATATATATACATATGCATATATATATATATATATATATATATATACAAAATAGCTAGGATAGATATACAGCTACTTTCTCTTAGTTCAGTGAGAAGAAAGAGAAGGACCATTTTGTATCTGTATATACAAAATAGGATGGATATACAGCTACTTTCTCTTAATTCAATGAGAAGGAAGATTTGTACTAATAGTGTTTAGACAGGATATCATGTCTGCATCTTGTACTATGAATAACCACTATGAAAACAACAATATGCAATGTATCAATTATTGAAACTGTCCTACTAATCTGTTTTGAAACTGTCTCATTGCTATTTGTTTCTCAATTAAATTAATTAAAAAAGAGAGGAAAGGTTTGTACTAATAGTGTTTACACAAGATATCGTATCTGCATTCTGTACTATGAATAACTACTACAAAGACAACAATATACAATATTTTAATTATTGTAGCTGTCCTACTAACCTGTTTTGAAACTGTCTCAATGCTATTTCTTTCTCAATAAAATTAATATAAAAAAGTACCTACAATGTTTGGACTGGCTTCAAGTATGAAAAGGTCCTTTAAAGACTTCTCCAAATACAACTTTTCTAACAGCAATGGAACACCCATCTCTGACAAAACAAACAAAAGGGGGGTATATAAATAATTTATATAAATAAAGGACTGTTTTGTTGTGGAAAAAATATATATGTATATACAAGATAGTTAGAATAGATATACAGCTACTTTCTCTTAGTTCACTGAGAAGAAAGTTTGTGCTAATATAGTTTAGATAGTTTAGACAAGATATCATGTCTACATCTTGTCCTCTGAATAACTACTATGAGGACAACAATGTGCAATGCATTAATTATTGTAACTTTTCTACTAAACTGTTTTTGAAACTGTTTCAAAACGGTTTCATCTCTATTTTATCTTTTTTTAATTAAAATGAATAAAATAATAGAAAAATTCAGATAAATTATTGCTGGAGGCCTCAAGTGAGATAGATAAAAGAGACACAAAGACTAAGCTTTGGTAAAATGGACCTAATTTTAAAGAGACAAACTGATGAGAATGAGTGCTTCAAGCACTCTCCAAAGCTTTCCATGCAGCTCACAATGAGAAACACATGAGCCACAAGACTGGCAAAAGAGAAATACGAAACGTCTATATTCACATTGCTTTCACCTTCCTATAGCTTTCAGAGAGACAAGGACCACATTTGCTTTGTCACCCAGGACTTTATAGAGACAGACTTTCTAGGTCTTGGTACATGTTATTATTTTTCTCTTAATTTTCCTGCATAAAAAAAATGTACACAAGGAAACTTTATAGCAGCATCTTAGGTAGAATTTGAATGTCCCTTATCATCTGTAGATATGAACCATGAGAAGATCCATAGGAACAATAGAAGTATTGCGAGATTTATCTTATAGAGAACACTGTCTACAAATGATTTTCAGCTTGTGGCTTGAATGAATGAATAAATAAAGATGATAATTAAGTAATGGAGTAGGAAAGGGAAAGTTTAGCTTCAAATAGCAAAGTTCTCTTGGGCTAATTGCAAGACTGGAGAACTAAACAGGGAACAGATTCATGAGTCAATGTCTGGCCTGATAGCCAGGCCCCTCACCCAAGTGATCTTACGTGCTTTCACAGCATGGTCTCTCACTTGGGGAAATGTCAGATGAGATAATCTCTCATGGCCTGTGAACTCTGACAGCCTATAATGCTACATTATTACAGTAATGCCTTTTAAATTGTACATTAAAATTATCAACATGATGTTGATATGCCTATGTAAACTTGAAAAAGCAATGAGACTGATTTTCCTGCTTGACTTGGAAAGAAACTGTCTCTCACTTCAATGAGGAATTTTCTTGTTGACCAGCCAGTACACCATGAAAATTCATTCTGAGTTATCAGGTAATTGTATGGACTGTGTGTCCCCCAAGGCTTTCAGTGCCCCACAAGATGCTTGTAGTTTTTCTCTTCTTGAAATTAAAGCTTCCATGAAACCAGATAGATAAATAAGGTTTCACCACCATATATACTTTTGTAAATAATTGTGTCCCTGGAGAGGATACAATGTCTCTGGAATTTAGTTCTTCACTGGATTACTGTCAATGAAATAAAAATGTCTCATCAAAAAAGGCAGAACAGGGGCTGGGGAGATAGCTCAGAGGTTTTAAGTACCTGCCTGATAAGCTCAAGGACCCGGGTTCAATCCCCGATACCACATGCCATGCAGCCCTGCTGGCTGCTGAAACCAGGCCTGTTGGAACATGCTTATAATCCCAGCACTGGGAATGATAAGACAGGAAGGTTGCAACAAGTCTGAGCTGGATAGTGAGAGCCTGTGCCTAATTAATTAATTAATGATCAAAACAAAACAAAAAGGCTGGACAGGACCAATAGCAGGGTATAGCAAAGAGAATCCCAGAGAATGGATTGAGCTCAAGTGTGTTTTATCCCAAGTAATCCATGCATCTTAGAGGCCACAATTAGGGGAGCCATGGAATATTTTTCTTTCTCTTTTGGTGCTGGAGATTGAATTCAGGCTTTTGATCAGGCTTGGCTGGGGCTGAATGAGACCATTTTCCAGGAAAAACCAGCTGTGAGTCAAGGGGAGGTTTACATGGTAGACTGAGCCTCAGATGAATCAAGAGAGTTGAGGGGTAAGGAAGAAGCCAAAGAGGCAGTTGGAAAACAAGCCACTTGGCCAAAATGTTCCAGTCCATGACATCAGCAACACATTACCAAGGCAAGCATGTGGGCAAAGAGACACTGCGCAACTTGTATTCAGTGAATGTGGATGTAACACCTATCTATCCATCCATCCATCCATCCATCCATTCATCCATATACATGAACTCTCCCCATTATCCAGAATGTACAGTTCATTGTATGAGACCATGGGGAGAGAGATGCAGAGGTGAATGGCATACACATCAAGATGCTTGCAAAGAAGAAAGAATAAAGAGGAAGGAAACTGCAGTACTTAAGGCAAAATGTGCAGTGAGCCAAGAAAGACACAGAAATCACCATGGAAAGGACCCTACCTGGAAGTGGGTCACATTGCATGGGGAGAAGCAGGCAAAGGAAATATCTAGAGCTCCCCAGACATCTCCACTTCACCCTGAAAATGATAAAATGAGAGTATGTTACAGAAGTGGAGAATTTAAGCAGTGTCATAAAGGTTTAGCAAGGCCTTAGCAAGGGTGTGACAATGAAGCATGTGCAGAAGGGCTTTCAGGCAGTGGAAACAGCTTGAGTGAAAGTAGAGAGGCAATTATTCACAGCTTCCTAGATGTTTGCTAACCACAGAAACCAAAACCTAGAGGACCTGTCAGCACATTTGAGGATTGCTAACTGAATCTTGAAAATTTATAGGCAACTACCAGAAGAACTGAACAATTCCTTTGATTTTTATCAGGACACCTGTGGTCTTACAGGGAGAGGAAGAGGTAAATACCTTAATGACTTGAAAAGCTTTTCTTAGATTCCACAATGTAAAAGATGTTTGGAAACACAATACCTTGACATACTTATAAATACAACATTACAAGAAAGTTATCTCTTCTGGATCAAGCTGGTAGGTGGTGGTTCTTGTTGGTGTCTGGTCACGTATATTCAGATGTCATCTGGCTTGATTATTTTCAGTGCCTAATGTTGCAAGATAGCAGAGCCTAATACTGTTGACCAACAATTCCTTGCCTTAACATTAAGTGAAAATTCTTACAAATAACTACAAATAATTATTTTGCTATTTTGAGACAATCAAGAGAAGGAAACCTTGATCTTTAGAGAAAGACCTAAAAGAAAATGATAACAAGAAGGACACTTTCTTCAACCATTGTTGAGTTCCTATCAACATATTTAGTGAAAGTCAATATCATCTCTAATGTTTTTCATTGCATTATTTTTTATTCTCTTTACAAAAAAGAAAGAAAGAAGAAAGAAAGAAAGAAAGAAAGAAAGAAAGAAAGAAAGAAAGAAAGAAAGAAGGAAGACACTTTCTTGACTCTGATATAAAAGTGATTTTTAAACGTTTATTTTAAAATAAAGTAAATGTGACTCAAAGAAATTAAATAAATGACACAAGTTCGTGCACTGTGCCCTCATCTGTTTGAGATACTATCGCTCAATACCATGGACAAAATAAGGTGGATTAAAATAACAGAAATCTATTCTTCACAGCTCTAGAGGCTAAAAGTCCAACATCAAGACTCTGGAGGGTTTGGTTCCTGCCAAGGACCCACTTCTTGGCTCTCAGATGTCATCTTTTTGCTGTGTCCTGAAATGGCAGAGGGGATGAGGGAGCTCTTAGTAATCTTTTATAAGGTCACTAATCCCACTTACGAATCCCACTTATGACCTGATCACCTCCCAAAGATGCCATTACACTATAGATTCAAATTCATTGCATCAACTCCAGAACACATTCAATTTGTAGCACAATATAAGTGGGGAGAGATTAAAATGAGCAAACATTAGTTCCTCTTTTGGACTTTCTCTTGAGTAATACTCCTGGCCTGCCTTGTGACTAGCCTTATATGTAGAGTCAGTTTGGTTTATCCCCAACCCTGCCCAGGGCCTGGATGCCACACCTAGGTCCTGCTTTGTACAGAATGCCTTCCTCCTGGCCACCAGAAGACATGACCAATGCAGGAATCTGGCTCTTATCCCAGTCTTCCTCTTTTTAGTTCCACCATTCATTAAGTTGCTAAAACTGAAAAGCTTAGGTGTAATTCTTAATTTCATTTCCCTCTCCTCTATTGGCTTTCTGTGGCTGCTATTTCAAATTTACCACAAACTTGGCTTAAAACAACATAAATGTATTATTTCACAATTCTAGAGCTACAAATTTGAAACTGGATGCTTCCAGGGTTGATTCCTTTGCAGGGAAGGGCTCTGAAGGACATGCCATGTTCGGTGCCCATGGACAATGCTGCACTCTTGACCCATTCTATTCCCTTCTCTGCCTTTGTCTTCGTATGATGTTCCCCTGTGGTCTCTGCAGCTCTTTTCTTTCTTGAGGAAACTCATCAGTGGATTAAGAGTCAACACAAACCCAGAATACTCCCATTCTAGTTACACCATCAAAGACTTTTATTCCTAATATAGTCGTATTGTTAGGATCCAAGTTAACACACGTTTTGTGGGTCTATATTCAACCTACTCATCCTTGTTTGCATGCCAAATCAACCCCACTTCCTACCAGCTTTATATCCACTCTAGTTAATGTGATCTTTCCTTGGTCTCCATCTTTATTATAACCATGTGAGTCTCTTTCTAGATTACCCATGTGGCAACCTGACTAGATTCCCTACCTCATCCTTAGATCTTTCCATCTATTCTCTTCACTATGTCTTGAAAGATTTTTTTTTTTAAATTGTACCTTAACATGCCTTTAAAGCCTCTCAACAACTTGTCACAAATTTAGACAAATGCTAAATCCCTCACTATAGCCTCCTGGAACCTCCTGACCTGGCCTTTGTCCGTGGTTCTAATCTTCTAATCTAACATGCCCTTGCCTGTCCCGCTGCCTCATTGTTTGGTTTTGAGGATCTTTCTTTCTTTCTCTCTTTCTCTCTCTCTTTCTTTCTTTCTTTCTTTCTTTCTTTCTTTCTTTCTTTCTTTCTTTCTTTCCTTTGGCTGGCTCAGCCTGCCCTATGGGAGGGACTGGTGTAGAATGTGCAGGGGATCAAATTGGAGTCCCCTGAGCCTGCCTAAGCTTGCCTGGCACTTTAGATTGCTGAGCTATCTCGCCGGCCCTTGAGGATTTTCTTTTCTTCTTTTGTTTTGTGTTCCTCAGACTCTTCGAGTGATTCCTCCAAACTCCTGAGGACTTTTCCCAGCTCTTGCTCTTTTAGCCCCATTTCTGTGTCTTTACATGACTGAGGCTGACTCTTGTGTCATTTGATTTCACCCTAACTGGTACCTCCTTAGAAAACATCACCTTCCAGGCTACCAAGAAGTCATCATCTAGGAACTTTCATCAAAACACTTAACGTTAATTGTCTGCTCAGCACTGTCTGATCACCTTCTTGTTTTATGGTTATTGTTAGTTTTTTGATTGTTGTTTGTTCATTGTTTTGTAATCAAAACACCACCACCACCCTAGACATATCTCCTGAACTGGGAACATTGTGCATTTGTCGCTATTAAATTCTCAATACTAGAATCCTCTAGAATACAGTCATTTCTCAATAAATATTTTTTGGTTGAACCAATAAAGGAATGAAGAAACAGAAGTTGTTTTGATGGAAGACCTTAGCTTGAAGATTTGCCACCCCAGTGCTGAAATCCTGACACAAGGAAAGAGCATGAGTATTGAGGAAAAATGTAGAGACATCCTCTCTGACTTGGGACATGTGGAGGCCAGTGGGGGCAGGACTTCTCCAATCACTGGCAAGAACCTTTTCCTCCTTAACTGCATTCACATGAAGCAGATTCAGTACTGAGGCTGATTAGAAGTCTCATGGGATAGAAGAGGACACGGCTTTGGAATCCTGGAAGACTTAAAATATAGAAATTAAAACTTGAATTGTACATGAAAGAAATATTATGATTAGTATGTATATCCCCAGATTACCATGAGTCAGTATTATTATACATCTCATTCGATGCGGGTCAAATTAATATACCTGTAAATCTTTTCAGTGACAAAAAGCCATTGACTCCTCTGGAGGGCATCAGAAGGTATCACTTAAGTGATCTGAGATCCATACAGTCATCATGAGGAATAGCCAAAACTGTAAGCCTCGGAGTAGCCAGGGCAGCTCCTGACTGGGAGGCCCACATGGACCCTGGTTTGGTTTAGAGGATGACGATGACAGGCAATGGTGGAGTGACTCGTCTTGTCCCTTTTTGCCTGAAAGCTTTCTGGTTTCAGTACTGCAAGTCCTGTGACCCTAGGATCTCCTAAGTCCTGGGCAAACAGAGATGACTGTTACCCTAAATAGTGAGAGTGCAGCCCTGAAGTCCCAGCCCTCTGGCCCTACTTGCTTCCTACCTCAAAGTGCCTGAAAATTGTAAAGTAGTCACTATTTCATCCCACAGTCTTACTTCTCTCCCTCTTAGTAATCATTAAGAATAATTTGTCTAAAATGGAGCTGCCAGCGTTGCTAAGCACCTGAACCTCAGGCTCCTCTTTCTGGCTGCTTGTGCCTGGGAGCAGATATGCCATTCCCAACAGGTAGGTCCTGGCCACTACCTCTCTGGCACCTGTATCACCAGCCTTGCTGAGCTTCCCTCCACCCCAACCCCTGCATTCTGGGTGCTCCTCTTGCTTTGCAGCGGGATTCTCTCACACACATCTCAGCTGCACTCTCATCCCCCTTCCCAACCCATCTGTCTCCTGCCTCCCACAGATTCCCCATAGTTCCTAATTCACTGGTTCCTGGTTCTATGTACAGTAGATACAGATTTGTTTCAATATCTTGATTGCTTTGTGGAATGGTGACATATGGTTAGCCATAGAGTATGCTGAAGCCATCATTTTAGCACTGTGCTGTACAGCTTACATGGCTTAATCCTGACTCAGGGACTCCTGTAATGCAAGAGGAAAAAGAAGAGTGTGAATGCACGACTTGAGCGAGTGGAATGCCCCTCACCCTGCAAAGACGCTGACAGCAGGACTCATTGCCAACAGGCAGGGAGCCTCCTGGCACTCTTTCCCTCCCTTTTATTCACTGCTATTGACTTTAAGCCTGAACATCTCTTTTTCCTGTAATTTTTAGGCACAATAAGGTCATGAGATCTACTTTTTTATTTTTGGACTGGCCACTTGATAATACTAGGAAAGTTTAAATGAGACGACCCAGGGCCGCGGGATCCTCAATAGCCCCAGAGCCCAGGCCCCGCGTGTGAGTGAGACTGCCTGGGGCCTGCAGATTCTCATTTGACCCAGAGTATAGGCACAGAGTGGAACCCTTCAGCAGAGCTCCCTGCAAAGAGGCTAGAGGCAAGACCCACCCAGATGATTCAGGAGCAGAACATCTTGCCAGAGAGACACAAAGGGTTCAACTCTAATGGCTGCAGCAGAAAGAAGTGGAGCACAGCA
>NW_004524670.1:8326326-8330250 GCF_000260255.1 Octodon degus
CCATTCCAGTATTTATCTTATGTTTTACTCTTAGTACTTCTTTGCTATCATGAAAACTTTTTCTGAGTTCAATTGTTTGGAAACATTTAATTTTTAATTTAAAAACAAGGAAAGCTTTCTGGGATCCTCTTATTAAGAGCATGAAGAGAGTTTGGAGGTGAATATGTAATTGACTTTACCAAAAGCTGTTATAATGACATCATGCTTGATCATATCTGTTTACTTCTGTTTTGAACAATAATTTGTTTCTCCACTAAGTGAGAAAATATTTTGAAGGATTTGGATGAATTTTCCAATGTACTTTACATGTCTTTGTTCGGGAAGTAGAGAAGAACCCAGCACTTGTGTACTTGGCACTTAGCCTCCATTATCTCATTTAATCTTTACATTCATGTGGTGAGATCAGACGAATATCCCTACTGCATAAGTGAGAAAGCTGAGAATCTGAGAGGCTAAGGTAACTGTGGTGACTGTTACTAAACATGAAGGCCCTAGAACCCAAACCCTACGTCTCTCTATCTAAGACCTCATGCAGGAAAGCCTTACAATTTCCACCAGATGACCGCGGGCCAGTGGCGCAATGGCTAACACATCTGATTATGGATCATAATTTCCACCAGATGAAGCTATCCTTGTTGATTCTTTCATATTATGTGATGCTATACATAATGATATTATCTGAAATATCCCATTTATTAATTTTTAAAAGCCACATGTACATGGTATTATTCAGAAAAAAATTATTTATTTTTTTTATTCATTTATTTGATACCAGGTATTGCTACACAGTTCAAACTCATATGATCCCTCCATCTCAGCCTCCCTAGGGCTGGGATTACAGGTATGCACTACCACGCCCAGTTTGTGATATGCCTGAGGTTCTGGGATGTTATGGATTATGTCTAGTTGTTCCCCCAAAACCTCATGTAAGTCATGGAGTGGGCTTTAAGAGTTTGTGATTAATTCATGAGCCACTGAGATTATGGGTGTGAGTGCTGCTGAGATTATGGGTGTGAGTTCTATAGCCAGCCTGGGGAGATATCCTGAATGCAACATAAAGTAGACAGACTTGCTCTCTATAGCCTTTGTTGCTGCTGCTCCTCCCCTTTTGCTCTTGCTATTTGGCTGTTTTCCATTGCCATGAACTGCTGTCCTCTGTCACATGGCACTCTGCCTTGGATCCAGCTGAGTGTGGACTGAAATTCCAACAAACTGAACTAAATAAATCTTTCCTTCCTTAATTATGGGTGTCAGGCATTTTGTTCCAGCAATGGAAGGAAAAGTAACTGAGACACAGACCAGTATAGCATGTGATACTGAGGATTGAACTTGTGTCCTTGTGCTTGACAAGCAGGTGTTTAGACTGCCTGGCTATCTCCCCAACCCCAGGAAAAATAAAATAACATAAATAAGGAGAAATTCTTTAGGACACTGGAAAAGTTGGCCATAGTATTTGTGGTGGTGCAGACACTCAAACAGGCAAGTGGGAAGAGTATTGCAGGAGAATTAAGGCACACAATTGCTCATCTGATGAAGCTAAATCAAATGAGCATTCTGTCATATTAGAAAATACAAATAAAGTGGTCATTGCATAGATTCTCAGAAACCATTCATTAACTGGTATGTGGCTAACTTTGGGCCCACTATGCACAAGGAGCTACTGGAAGTGGTAGGGCTATGCCAATGAACAAAACACATTGTTTTCCATATGGAGCTTGTATTTTAGTTGGGGAAGGCAGATAATAAACAAAGGAAACAATATAGCACATTTGGAGAGGTTATACACTATACACTAAGGAAAGATAAAGCAGGCTCATAGAGAGTGACTTGGGACACAGGAGGGTTTGAGTTTCCCTGTGAATTACAGTAAGCACACTCCTCAGTTGGTTTGTAAGTGGCAAGACCACATTTCTTAAAGGCAGCTCAGGAGGTAGAAGAAGGACTATACTCAAATGTGCATTGTTTTGAACTACATGGAATTGGAAGGGAAAATTTTGGATGACAATCAAAATAAAACCCTTCCAGAACAAGCCAGACAAATATTCAAAATAAAACAATGCAAGATGCAGTTTAACAAGCTCAAGTGTATATGCCTCCAAAAGTCAGCTTCCAAGCACAAATAGAAAGAGTCTTGATTTAGAGACTGAATTTTCATAGACTGTGCCAGTCATTGGCACAGATTGTAACTACCAACAGAAACCTGTTGCACATTATCAGAAAAGCCCCAGACTTAATGAAAGAGATGATAATCATATGCCTCCACAACACAAAGGCAATCTTGGCACACCACAGACCTGATTTTTACACATCCCTTCTCAAAACCCTTCATAGACTCCCATTAACCTAATAGACTCTAAACTCCTCAGCTCACTTTGACTCAGAGGTGATCCCTGCTCTTCTCTCTTCTGACTGCTGTGGATGAGGCTTCTACCTACCATATCTTTTCCTTCTTGCTTAAGTCTGGCCATTATTTTTCAGGACCTGGTTCAAAATACCACTTTCCATAAATTCTTTTTTATGTATTTAGGACAGGATCTACCAGGCCTACAGGGTCTCACTACATAGATTGGACTCATAGTGATTCTCCTGTTTTCAGCCTCCCAAGCTCTGGGATTACAGGTGCACACCACCACACCCAGTCTCAATAACCATCTCAGTGAGCCCTGGGGGCAGGGCCAGCACTGCACACTGGGGATCAAACCCCAGCCACTGCACTCTGCCTAAGCAGGAGCTGTAGTCCGCTGAGCTATCTGCCCAGAACTCCATGAATTCTTTCAAAAACACTCTTCTTATAATACTTTCTGCTCTGCAGGATTCTCCAAGTACATGATTGGCACTTGTTACAGTTAGCAATGCCAAATATGCTGTGTTGGGATTAGTTTGGTGAATAAAATTTATGTATGCATCTATGTCTCTCCATCAAAGGATTAGATATCATTTTTTTTCTATGTTTTCACACATAAAATAGCACTTTATGCACTACTAAACTTGATGAGATAGAAAGTAGCTGCACTTGGAAGCTAGAAGATGGATAGGTAAATTATTGGCTGGTGATGTATGTCCATAAACTAGCAGGCAGCAGCAGAGAGTCAGCTTGTTCTCTATATTTTTCCACCTTCATACTGAGCCTAGGATCTGGGGTTGTCCACAGCAGAAGCTGGCTTGATGGTGGAAGAGTGCTGACCCTGATCACCTCCCTCCCTCCTTTTGCCACACCAACTACTGCAGCTTCTTTGTTCAATTCACAAAACAATAAAAATGATACAAAATTTCAAAACAAGATGAAGATAGGAAATTAGCAGTGGTAATTATACTGCATATTGTTAACTTCAAATTAGTTGCCCAGATTACCAAATATAGCATGGGAAATTGTTCAAACACTAAGTACTAACTTCCTTTCAATGAACTAATAGAAATTAGTATGACTATCTTAGCTAATATATATAAAATACATTATATTCTTTATATATATTACATATAATATATGTGTGTGTGTGTGTGTGTGTTAGTTGATATATTGTGTCAACTTGGCTGAATCAACTCCGGCAGTTTTCAGTGTGGGGGTGGAGCCCTGCAGGTGGGCAGGGCCCAGAAATCGAGAAAGGCTTCCTGCCGCACTGCCCTGCTTCGGTGGAGAAGTCCCAGTCTTGGGACAACATTGATCTTTGCAGCCGCCCCATTTTGGAGGAGCTCTGATCTTCACTGTGGAGCACTGGTCTTTGCAGTCACATAGAAGGAAGAGAGAGGCTTGATGGAGGCCGCAGCTGCTGCTCCACCTCTGCTCTTCATTGTTTTCTGCCACATGAACTGCTGTCGTTTGCTTTGGAACCAGCGGAATATGGACTGAACCCTCCAGTAACTGTGAGCTAAATAAAACTTTCCTTCCTTCATTTTGAGTGTCTGGTATTCATCCTAGCAAAGAGT
>NW_004524670.1:8330350-8337419 GCF_000260255.1 Octodon degus
AATTTTATTGAGAAACAGTAATGAGACAGTTTCAAAACCGATTAATAGGATAGTTTTAATAATTAATACATTGCACATTGTTATCTTCTTAGTGGTTATTCATAGTACAAAATGTAGACATGATATCCTGTCCAAACACTATTAGTACAAATCTTTCTTCTCATTGAATTAAGAGAAACTAGCTGTATATCTATCCTATTTTGAATATACAGATGCAAAATGGTGCTTCCTTTGTATCCCTTTTTTGTTTAGTTTTGTTAGAGATGGGTATTCCATTGCCATTTAAATATTGTAGGTGAGTGAATTCAGCAAAATAATCCAATATAGTCCAGTAGTCCATAATAGTAATGGGTTATCCATAGGACTAGCAATGTCAGAAGTTGTTGACTTGGGCCTTTCACAGCTTAGCACATTAACATGGCTTTACTTTTTATACTTCATTTTTATACTTTTCTGCTTAATGGTTAAGACCAAGATCAAGAAAGACCTATATAACAAGAAATGTATCTTTTGTATCTGATAAGGTCAGTCAAGTCTCCTCAGGATTTATCCTGTTACCCTGTACTGCAGTTTGCAGATCCTTTGTCAGTGTCAGCCATGTGGATGAGTCATGGCCATTGCTTGACCAATTTGCTCTCTGTGAAAACCTGAGAGAATGTTTCCTCTCCATGTGACTCTCCTTAGGCACACTCTACATCATTGATCACATTGCTCTGTGGCCCCATAATCTCCTTGAACAGAAAACTTGGGACACAACTGACTTACATGATGTTACAATATAGGTTCTCTTATGTCCTGAGTCTTCACTGACCTTGAAAGTCTAGGGCCAAAATATTGGCTGTTCTTGCAGCCCTTCTTTTTCTCTAATTTTTGGCCTGCAAACTTAGGTTGTTAACCATTCAGAAGAGAAGCTTATTATTACCCTACTACATATGCAATTGGGTTTAACCTCATTATCTGTCTGAATATCAAACATCTTAGGCATAACATGGAACAGGTATTTTCCATCTAGTATTGATATGTTAAACTTTAAGTCTCTACATAATATGGAGAAAAAAATAAAAAACATTTTTAAAATATGAAAAAACAATTACATATTTTTACACAGAAATTTAGAAATCTAACCACGTACAGCATTGTAGCCAGACAGTCCTGTGACATTTTTTTCTTGTCTCTTTTTTTTCATTTATTACTCTTTTTTCTAAAACAAACATTTACTTGAGAGACAATATGGCAATAACTGGTATGTCATGACAAGCAGTACATATTTAGAAGACCAGAATTACAGGCAGCAAAGCCATACATTTATACGCACAAGATGGGTAAGGCAATGATCCTGAAAAACATCAGCAGGTTTTCAAGACTAGCAGTTAATTGTAGGATTCTTACCCTGACTAACTATACATGCTGATACCTGTGAACTAAGCAACAGCACTGAAGAAAGCAGTATGTAATAGAAGGGCCACACTTGGAATGTCTGTCATTGAGCAGCTTCTTTCCCTTTCATTATATCTATTGTACCTTATTTACGCTTTCAGCTTCTTACACTAGGGAGACAATACAATGTTTATACATGTGAGTCTGATTTATTTCACTTATGAGTATGGTCTTTAGCTGCATCCATTTACCCATAAAAGCCCTGAGTATATCTTTTTGTAGCTGAATAATATTCCATTGTATAAACCCCTCGCCACTGTTGAATGAGCAACCTGACCCCGGCACTTGCCAGGTAGCGTTTCAGTCACCACGTAGGCCCTCCAGTGATTACAGCTCCTCCACCCCATTGATGAATACTGGCTAAGTGAAACAGATACCATGTGAGTGGACAAAAGATGCTAATTGAGAGTGTAAGGAGTTCATCCTACCTTTCTTGTTTTGAAATTCAAAATAGGAAGATATAGATAACATGTTGAAGTTTATATTTTCTGTAACCTGAATTTTTTCAAGGAGACCATTTGTGATTTTTTTTTTAATGTAAAGGGTCTCACTACACAGATCAGACTCGTAGTGATCCTCCCATTTCCAGCTTCCCAAGCACTGGGATTACAGACAGGTGCTACCATGCCCAGTCTCAGTCCCCATCTCAGCAATCTCTGGAGGCATAAGCAGGCACTTTAGTCCACTGAGTTATCTGGCCAGCCCATTTGTGAACTTTAATAAGGAGGTAAATAAGTAATCTCATTTTTAAAATCCAGGAACTGGTGGGAAGATAGCTCAGTAGAATAAGTATTTGCCTGGCAAGCACAGGGTCATGAGTTCAAACCCCAGTACCACAAAAAAAAAAAAAAAATTTAGAAATGAAATCAAAATAAAATCGAGGAACTGAAGTATAAATTCTATAAGGTAAATATCTAGTCAAGAAAAGAGAGCCCAAACTACCTATTGAAGAGAGGGACCATAAAGGTTTCAGAGGAGCCTAAAGCCAAACAGATAAGAGAGGCAGCAGCTTAAAACCACTACCTTCCCAAAGACTAATAGGACAAAGAACAGGGTGACATTACCAGATTCTCAGAGACCCATCTAGGGTCACCAAAAGGCAGAGCTGCCTGGAAAATTTAGGGTCCATGGAAAGGAGGGTTCATCTGAAGGCAGCTAGAACTGTGCAGGAGACCTGTCCTCTGTTGGAGATGATTTCCTCAGTAGAGGGAAGCTGGAGAAAAACCCTGGCATCTCTTGGTCTTCCCAGGCCCATCTCTCACCAGCACTTCCTAGTGGTTGAATTTAGCTAGGGACCAGCCTTTTAACAACCTGGATTTAACTTCCAGGGATGCAGAGCAAGGAAAGGGCAGAGGGGAAGAGGAAGTGATACAAGGGGCACATGGGTAACTCAAAGACTTTTTGGTGATGGTTATACTGTACTCCTGTTCTGTTCTGTTCTGTTCTGTTCTGTTCTGTTCTGTTCTGTTCTACGTTGTTTGACCTTGCTCTGTGCCATGTAGTTCCTGAGTTTGCACTCTGCCCCAAGCTCCATGTCACACCCCAGCACAGAAGGCTGTGCCATCCTGGAGGGCCTCTAAATACTTCGGGACAGATGGAGGGGAACAGTTACCAATAAAGGGAACTACAAGCTGGACTCAGAGGACAAGTAAAGATTTAACTAAGATGGAAAAAAAAAGTATAGTACAGGAACTAGCATACAAGAAAGACCCCAGAGGCTGATGATGCAGAAGGAATTCAGGGAAAGAGAAGTTCAAGCACCCAGAATGTGGGCTATGACAGGAAGCAGCAGAAGATGGCCTGAATCTTAGGTGGGACTCACAAAGGTCTGAAATGTGATGGGGGTTTGATTCCAGGTGGAAGTAATGGAGAGTTCTCTGAGCTTTGATTGAATGAAATTTTCTTTTGTATCTAAGAGAGGACTAAGCAAAGATACTTTATTCTGGTTCATGCTTTTATAATTCTGCTTACACTGCCTCTTCAGGTATCTACTACTTCTTTTTCCAATATTGTTAATGAGAGTTTTCAATCATACATAATTGCTGAATGAATTCATCATGAATAATAATCATAAGCACCTAGATTCTACACTGACATTTTCTACATTTGTTTGATAATGAATTTGGTCATCTCTCCATTCTCTCTCCATCCATTAAACCATCTTATTTTTGGTGCATTAAGTCCTCCCCACTCTCAGGTGCATACAGCCTGCTGGAATTTCTGGATTCACAGAAATTACATGGAGCAAGGATCGAGGACAGGACACCATCTCCTCAAGGGAGCCAGATCAATTCCTGGCACGAGGATCTGCAGCCAGATAGCACAGAGGAGTCTTCTCCCACCCTCCGACGCCAGCAAGAATCACTCTCTTCACAGCCGTCCATTTTACAATGTGTCTAAATATAACTGAATAAATTACTTCTGCCATTCTGCAGAAATACTTAAAATAAATAGCTCTCTTTCCCTGAATTAAAATCATAGGCCTTTGTTCACTGTTTTCTGTTCTATGAAGAAACAGAGCCTGTTGATTAAAGATCATTTATAGGAAAAAAATAAAGTATTTTTACAGCTTTAGGTGTAATTTACATACAATGAAAAAAGACTACCTCATACAGGATGTACAGGGTCTCACTATACTGATTGGACTTGTTGTGATCCTTTCTGTTTTTCAGTCTAGCAAGTGCTGGGATTACAGGCGTGCACCACCACCATGCCCAGTCTATCACTGTCTCAGCACACCCCAGGGATAGGGCCTGTATGGCTGGGGTTCAAACCTCTGGCCCCTGCATCTGCTTAAGCAGGCACTTTAATCTACTGAGCTACCTGGCCAGCCCTGGCATACACCTGTGTAGCCTGGAGTCTCAGAATCCACAAGACATGTCCATCACCCCAGAAGATTCTCTTATCCTTCCTAGCAACAAGGTAACCATGGCTTCCAAAGGTAACTATCACTCTGTTTTTCCACCAAAAACATTTTTTTTTAATTTAAATGAAATAACATTGTGCGTTTTGTGAAAGTGTGTAACCTTCAATTAACATAATGATGTTGAGGTTAATTCACATTTTTTCACACATTAGTATTACTTCTGTTTTAGTCCTTGATTACATTTCATTGTATGAGATTTCCTGTGTATTTATCACATTTCCATTTAATTGAAATCTGCGTTCTTTTCAGTTTTTGCATTATTGAATGAAGCTAGTATTAATATTTTTATGCAAGTGTTTTTGCAAGTTTTTAATTCCTTCATGTAAATATTAAAGATTGCTATTTCTGTATCACAGTGTCTATGATAATTACGATCAGCTCATGGGCTGTTATGGGGACTCACAGGCTGTTAAGGGGAATCGTGGGGTGCCGCACAGAATACACTTATCACAGCACCTCTGAACAGCATAACACTTAGCCGGTAAGACCTGAAGAAAGATTCCATGCCTAGAGAATTGTAGGACACTGGAGAGAACATTTGTCGTGAAGGGTGCAAGAGAGTTTGAGAGAGTAAGTATAATGCCAACTAAATGGGTGTTTCGAGTTCTCTGTTAGTACATGACTGCGTTTGGTATGGCTGCAATATAGTAGTGTATTTTTATTGGAGAATTAACTAAGGTGGAGAATAGAACATGAGAGAATGAAAATTGCACCCAGATTGTTAGTTTTGGATGCTAAGGTCAAGCTTTTATCCTTTTCCCATAGGCAACGTACAATCACATAAGGATCTGCAGCAGCAGGAAACATTCTAAAATTCACATTTTAACATATAAAATATTCCAGTTGCAGCACAAAAGTGCAGCAAATGTTATAATGTGAAACTTGAAGGGTTGGCCAGATAGCTCAGTGGATTAAAGTGCCTGCTTAGGCAGATGCAGTGACTGGGATCCGACGCCCTATGTGCCATGCAGGCCCTGCCCCTGGGATGCGCTGAGATGGTGATTGAGACTGGGCATGGTGGCACACACTTGTAATCTCTATGAGTCTGATCTGTGTAGTGAGACCCTGTAGACCCTGTACTAAATACATGCATACATGCATACATACATACATACATACGTGCCACACAGTAAATGTTATCCATTAAACCATCTTATTTTTAAATGTTATCCACAGTAAATGTTATCCATTCTATTCCTCTGCTGAGTCAAGTTTATGGCCCTTCTCACCTTGCCCATTCCCTGGGAATCACATGCTATGCCCTAAGGGTTGCACCCTCCCTGTTGCCTAGATACCTGCTGACCCCAAGAGCTGAGACCTCCTCATTCCATCTCCCCTTATATATACCCAGAACCTCCCCTAAATAAACGAGGCTTGATCAGAATTTTGTCTTGCTTCCATTTCTCGCGTATCCTGTCCTTTGTCCCCTCTTCAATTCCCCGCTCCTCCCCCAGGTGACCTTCGTTGACTGACCCGCTGGTTCGGGACAAGTGGCGCCCAGCGAGTGGGGCATCTGGTATGGAGGATTCAGTGACGGAACCGTCCGAGAGAGCGAGCGCAAGAGAAATCCAATAAAAGAGAGAGCCGGCAAGAATAAAAGAGGCAAAAAAGAAAATAAAAGAGGTCTGCGCTGTAGTTGCCTGCTGCGACATCTGAACCTTGGTAAGCGGACAGCACCCACTTCCCCTTTCTCTTGACAATGGACAGGCATTAAGTGAATGAGATATATAGAAAGTTTGAGCAAAGCATTAAAGGCGCGAGGAGTAAAGGTTAAAATTAAGGATTTGTGTCAATATTTTGAATATATTAAACAAGTTTGCCCATGGTTCCTTATTGAAGGAATTATTGATCAGAGGTGATAGAAAAGGGTTGGTGATGCCCTTAAGGATTATTATTGAGACTTTTTGATCTAAAAAGGTCCCAGTGATACAGGGAAGTAAAACTGCAGAGTTCATGTTCTCTAAAACCAAGGGGTGGATTTTGGGAACAAACGGAGGTTGAGAGTAAAATGTTTGATTGGGAAGAAAAGCTTCTGTCTCAGAGAGGACAGAAGGGGGACCCAAGTGGGTTGCCCAGGAGATGTCTTTTTCAATTTATTTTTATAGAGCAAAACCATGCGGGGTTAAGGTAGAGAGGAAGCGGAGAAGGCCCGGATCAGCCGCTGATGCAGCGCAGAGTAAGAGGCAGTGGCGCTGTCCCCAGCCCAAGGCAATGGCTTTGAGGCGGGAGGAGGGACCGCGCTGGACATGTGAGAGGAAGAGGTCTCACTTAGGTGGATGTGGGGTGGGACAAAACTATGGTCAACCAATGGGATTGCAAGCAGCATTGCTAAGGGAAAGTTGATTACACCCAGGGCCAAATGGGGGCTGGGCTGGTGACTCACTTAGGTCTTTTTAAGTGATGGATACCTATTTAGAATATCAATCCCAGGTGCTACTCTTTTAGCATTTGTTTGGCCTTTAGGTCTTTTAGGTCTGGCTCACAACAGGAACATCCACCTCTCTCACAGTTGCGAGATAATTTGTCTTTTGTGCTGTCTCCTTCAAGGGCCTTGCCTAATATTTTTATCTAATTTGGCTACCTATAACACCAGTTATGGCCTTTTCCTACTGGAATTTAATTGATAAAATCTTATCCCAGAGACACTGTGACCCGGTTGTTGCTAATGTGATACAAAAAGCTAAAACTCATCTTAAAGGACAAAGA
>NW_004524670.1:8340717-8350095 GCF_000260255.1 Octodon degus
TTCTTCCTGTATTCAAGAAAGCTTCCACAATGATAGCTCACTGTTTATGTTGGATTTGTTACCTTCTGCAGCTGCAATCAAATACTTAACTACAGTAGACCTATTTGCCAAAAAAAGGGACATGTGTTTATATGTGGGGGAAGTTTGGCCTACTGTGTGTCATGACAATTATATTGCCTGATATAGATGTCATCTCTGGTAATGATCTCTTACCCCGTCCCAGTTTAAATTAAAAAATTAAAACTAGAATTTTCAGACTTACAATATCTACTACTAAACCTCTTCAAATTAAAACTTAACTGCTTATTAAAAATAGAAGTCATCTTCTCTTTATTATGGATATTAAAACATTTACTGCATTGCCTGGCCCTATTGTCAGCAGTAAACAACAAAAGTTTTGTAAAAAAGCGGTTCTTTTAAATTGCAAATTGTTGGTTCCAAGTGTGGAGGCACACGCCTGGGGAAAGGGACAAACTGAGATCAGGAGGGCCTGTGCTCCCATCCACTCTCGTCCTAGGCTGACCCAGATCAACATCTGCAAGATAGGTTCAGCTGCAGAGGCCTGTGTTCCTGGTGCTAAGTAGATGGATCATGACTATGACATGCTGTGGCACTAGCATTGGCTGTGTGTGTGGCTGGCTTCACAAGTTCTTAAGGCTCAAGATAGTACTTAAGAAGGTAATGTGAGCTCAAGAACATCCTTTGTAGGTACTAAGACCATTAAGCTGCTCCAGGCAGATGGGCAGCACACCTATGGAGTAAAATCAACCAAAGACATCCCCAGTGCTAAATTGTCTGCAAGTTTTGCTTGGTGTAATCGATGTTGTTTATACAGGGAAATCAAAATTATAATTCTATCAAACCAAACCATTGCTTAAACCACACAGATTCTTATATTGCACAATTAATCATTCATTTTTGCTAAAAATTTTAAAATTGTTAAAAAAATAATGGGTTAGAAAATAAAAATTAAAGGAAAAACATTTTAATGGCTTTTCAAATGCAAATGTGGGTGGCCTCCAGGTAGAGCAGCTACCAAAGTGAAAGGTCACTGCCCCACATATTTTAAAAGACTACTTAAAATTATTTTAATTCGTGATAAGTTTGATTGCTTGTTTTACTGTCCTAAATTAAACATGGCATTAAAATAGGGCTTTGATATTTTACAAACAAATATAAAGGTGTAAAATAATGTATAAAAAGCCGTGGGATTTAAAAAGTCACTTGATTTGACATTTATTTAAATAATAAAAGGCCTAATTGTGGCCTCCAAAGGCCACTGTAGGATCAAAATTCTGTTAAAGCAAAAGAGAGTCAATCCTGACATCTTCACTTGTCAGTATATACTATTAAATTTTTATACCTTTACAGCAACAGAAAGACAAACCAGGTAAGAGAAAAAAGGCTAAAAAAGGTCCTTTGGAAAACTCTCCATACTGGACAATGAAAAGGGACCCAGTCCACAACTAACCTGGGGCAAAGGGTATGCTTGTGTTTTTCCAGAGAATGCTAACTGACCTATTTGGGTACCAGAGTGTACTGTCAGCTGTACCATGGAGCCAGATCTAAAGAAGAAGTCAACAGCGACCAGGCTACATCCACCCTGGGGCCTATTCAAGAAACTGACTAAATGGAATTCTAAGGTCTAAATAGGTGACAAAAAGCATAAAAATACAAAACATGCGTATTAATTATAGATGAAAGATTTCATTCCAAGTTTTTCTAATAAGAGATCTCTAATAATGGACAAATAACAAAATCTGATTAGTCTACTTATAAAATTTCTAAATCTTGTAATATAGTTACTATAATTTAATTTGGCCAAATATTTGAGTGCACTCGGTTTTTTTTTTTAAGGGGTTTGTGTGTCAATGTGTTTTGTGTGTCTGTTTGTGTGTCTATGTGTTTGTGTGTCTTTAAATGAACAGCTGTTCCCTTTTTCCTTTTTTGATGATTATTAATATTTTTATCAATAGGACTTTGTCTTTTCAATAGGCTGATGACTTTCGTTAAAAAATAATTGGATGCCCATTAAAATGCAACCTATACAGGTCCATTATCACAGGCTTGAGATGGCTGAAAGGGAAAACTGCGCTGGAATACAAACAGCTTATGATGATAAAGGTCCGGAGACCTCTTAGTTCTCCCACCCTTGGTGAGATGGTCAGGCTAGCCAGAGACGGGTAATGAGGGGCATACACAAGACACCACTCGCCGCCTAAGACAGGAACGGGACCTTCTGCTGTCCTAGTATCCTATGACGGGTAAGGTTTGAGTCGGGTCCGTGTAGAGGACACCTCGACCTAAGATAGGCACTGACCCCTCAAGGGAATCAACCATCTACAAAAGCCATATTTTATATAAATATATAAAACTAAAGGGGGATCTGTTGGAGGCCAATAAATGTTATCCATTCTATTCCTCTGCTGAGTCAAGTTTATGGCCCTTCTCACCTTGCCCATTCCCTGGGAATCACGTGCTATGCCCTAGGGGTTGCACCCTCCCCGTTGCCTAGATACATGCTGACCCCAAGAGCTGAGACTTCCTCATTCCATCACCCCCTATATATACCCAGAACCTCCCCTAAATAAACGAGGCTTGATCAGAATCTTTGTCTTGCCTCCATTTCTCGCGTCTCCTGTCCTTTGTCCCCTCTTCAATTCCCCGCTCCTCCCCCAGGTGACCTTTGTTGACTGACCCGCTGGTTCAGGACATACATACATACAAGAAACTTGAATTCCACTTCATAAATGAAAGGCTTAGGATGAAGTCAGTGTGAAGCTGCCAGCTCCTTTAGGGTATGGCCTCAGGTAAAGAGGCAATTGACCAAGTTCATGCCCACCTCCTGAAGTGGTCATTATCCATAGGTAGGGTACCAAGGACCAACTATAACCCCAGCTCAGAACAGCTCTGAAGGGTCATTATCTCATCTTCTCCTCTTCCTTAGGCTCAACTGGTGTTTCCACTAAGACCATTTCTCAGCCCTATCTCTTGTCTTGCCCAATCCAGCTTCTGTTCTTTTCCCTCCCAGATGTTGATTCCAAAAACACTCCCCAGTAAGCTTCTCAACGTTAATCTGAGTTTCACTTAGTCTGCTTCCCAGGAAAACTAAACAAGGAGAGTGGAATGGGTTGAAAAGAAAAAGGAATAATGTGGTGTGCATGTGTGATGCTTACACCTGATGTATCAACTTGATTGGTTTGGGAGCCACTGAAGGGCTTAGAAGACAGCACTTCCAGAGGTGTGGTGGGTGGAAAACAAAGGGGTGACTTGAAGTGCCGTATCTGATCCCTCAGCCCTTCCCCTCTGGTACTGTTCCACAGGTCTGCATCCCAGCCACCATGAGCTCCATAGCTTTGCTATATGATGCTACATGATGCCCTTTCACCATCATGTTTTGTTGTTGGTTTTTTTTTTTTTTTTACTTTGAAGCCAGTTTACCATAGACTGAATCTCCTTAAAACATGAGCCAAATTAAACCTCTCCATTAAGTCATAGAGTTGGCTACTGAGTTGCCACTGATCAGGGCTCAGAAGTGGTGAAAATGAAATGAATCAAAGACAGGTTATTGTAAACCTCTATCCTTCATCTGCATAACAAATCATCTGCAGGAAACTAACCCCTTTTAAACACTTTAATGAGCACTTTCTAAACTTTTCTTTTAAAAAATCTATGCATATAAGCACATTCTTAAAATGAGATCAGAATGAAGCTGCATATATAATTTTGATGTCTTTTATTTTTCACCTTTTATAATCTCCTTTCAGGATCTGTAGAAAATTGTGTACAGGAACCTCCAACATTGCCCATATCTTCAGATGCTCAACTACCTAAGTAAAAAGTATGTAGTATTTATGCATAATCTACCTACATCTTCCTTTATACTTTAAATTATCTCTTTATACTTATAATAATACAATACAAATGTGAAGTAAAGAATTGCAATACTTCATTGTTTAGGGAATCATAACAAGCAAAAGTGTTTGTACACATTCAGTACTGATACACACATTGTAGGCCTCACTACATAATGCAGGAGTTGGAGCTGGCTGAACCCACAAGTGGAGAAGCTACCGATAGAGTAATGAATATCTCCCCTTCACGTTGCCCATGACAGGAAGAGAAATAAACTTATGGAAGACAGCTATGCTCACCACTGTACCACCAAGGCTGCACAAGAAATAAACATTGTTGAACAAAAGTTCATGGGGTCAGCTTATTCACTTGGATTTTCATTCAAAATATAAATCAACTGTTGATATAAGGAGATCTGGGACCATGGCAACTCATAAGAGGCAAGTGACCAGGGTCCTGCCTTCAAATGCATGACTGTATGGCCACCGGACACATACTCCTGACCTTGCTTCCCAGTGATCTCACTCCTGGTAACTGTACTCGATATCTTGGCTGCAGACAATATCCACCAAATAGATGCAACATGTAAGGAATTGCCACACAATGGATACCTCTCTTCTCACTGCCCATATCAGACAAGAGAATATTACCGTTACCTTGGAATCACTCATGAGTGCCCTACTGCATTCCAAACACTTCTCTCTCAAAATCTATAATCACACCCTTGAATTTTGCATTTGTTTCCTTGCTTAATTTTACAGTCATACACATATGTCTTCATCCTTAAACTATACACATATGTGTAGTCATGTATGTTTTCAAACTTCATATGAAGGGAATCATTATTTCATGAATTCTTCAGTGGCTTTTCATTCCACAGTGTAATCCTGAGATTAACTCTCCTGAGTTTGATAGAAAGAAGATTGATTTTGTCAACTCCAGATTATAAACATCATGACATATGATATTCATAAAAGCCCCAGGTAGTTAGGAGTCAACAACCTCCGTAATGCTTCCCAAGAGGAAAGAGACATTTACAAATTGTCGTCATGTTTTCCATCATGTAATGGTCCTGCTGGAAAACATTGTACTTTTCCATTCTTCTCACCACCCCACTTCTTACAGAGATGGGCACTGGTGCTAATATCACCATGGAAAAAATGTGTTCAGTGAAACATCCTGCTTGGTGAGCCCGGAGTCCAGCACCTCTACATCCGGAGGGGGGCAGCCTTGGTAGTCCAGCCCTGTTCATCTCCTTCTGCTTCCCTCCCACCTTGCTAAATGATACATCTCCACAGCCAGCTGAGGGACACCAAGGAGCCTCCACCATCATCTGCTTAATCCCTCCTGTATGCCACTACCCTGGGCTGGACCCCTGGCCAAGACCTCCTCAGCTCACAAGGAGACAAATGGTTTTGGAGAAATGACTATCCTCTGATCTTGTGGGCTTATCATTTCACTGACATTTTCTTTCTGACCCCAAATCCCCAAATCTAAAAGGCAGACTCACTAAGAAGAAAGGTCACCTCAAGAGCTGCTGCCCCTCATTTCAGCCAGATGAAATGAGAGCCTGTTCTCTCAGCTTCTACATTTAGCACTTTAACTGTGCACACTGCTGGAGATTTTCCCGCAATGAAAGGAGACAGAATTAGACCCTTCTACAGGCCAGGAGGCCACCCTGGATTCCAAATGTCAGAGATTTCCATCCAAGGGCCTCCAATCTTTTTCTCACATCACTGTCTGCAAAGTCATAATTAACCAACCAAGGACTTCTTATTTCCTGAGAATTATTTTTCTGTGGACTCAGGGAGGAAATTCTGGCTCTGTACCAGGCATTCCTCTCTGCTGTAGCATCCCAGGAACTCAGTACCTTATTTTTGAGGTTTCCCTAAAATCCCCAAGACACCAATGTGTGCCACATTAGCTTCTCTCCCAACACCTATAACATACCACTGCCTTCAAATTTAGACAGGTGTATTCCCTACTAAACTATGAGCACAGGAGAAGCACCCAGGGAATTTGAACTTGAGGGTTGTCCTGAATTTTCTCCTTCTGGCCCACACCCACAAGTGCCCTGGAAGGTTGGCCAGACTTGCAACTCAAAGCTAGAGGGTCACTCCAGGGAACTGAGAAGGGAGAACATCTTGCTCTGGAAAAGACGCTAATGAACATGAGGAACAGCTCAGGCCAAGTCCCTGAGACAGAGCTGAAAGTCTAAACTGAAGACATCAAGTACTAACACTGAGTGTAAGATGTTGGGCAAAGGAACTCTGGGAAACAGGGCCAAAAATAAACCCTAGACTAAAATAAACCATAGTGCTTGAAAACAACCTAGAGGACAGAAGTCTGAACTAGTGGGCTAAAACAAGGCTAAGCAAGCAGGTTGTTAACTAAAATTTGAAAAGCCTCGAATGCCATGCTGTGAAATTCAGATATCATTCTGTGAGTCAAAGGTAAAAAGATGGCCTGGCACCTGAGGTTAATTAGCTTCCCCCAAATGAAGGCTGGCATGACAGGACTAAGAGGAGCAATGTCACTTCTCACATCAACAGGAATTGAACTTGAACTCTGTCTCTGACTCCAGTGTTGGGAAAAGTAATGATGTGGCTCATCATAGCATGCAGGTGGATCAGTGCCATCAACCTCACCCTGCCTGACAGCATTCAAACAGAGAGCTGAAGTCAGGCCAGTTGAGGAAGGCAGGTGCCTCCTCCTCTGTGTCCTCACCAACATCTCACACTCTGAGACGTTACCGTTGCTCTCTGTAAAATAAGACTATGGCATTTTCCTCAGGGATTGCATCCTCTCTAAAGCTAGAGAGCATATTTCAGTTTATTTTTTCCAAAACAAGCAGAATAAAAGTAGCAGTTTTGCCTGTTGACAGTTCGTGAAGGGCTTTGTAAAACCCTTGAAAGCATCCATATTCCCAGCATGTCGAATATGATGCTGAACAGAGCAGAAGCTCACAATGTTTGACACATGTCCCTGGGGATCTGGAGCCAAGAGGCCTTGCCTGGACAATTTCTGAGAAACATGGACACAAGATAGAGATTATCTAAAACTGAAATCATCCTGGTGAGCTCTGCCTGCTGTGCGTATCCTTACATCTCAGAGTCCATGAAATTGTACTAAAAATTTCTAGACCAAACGACCTGGCGATTAACTTACTTTATAAAGTTACCATGAATAAATATGAAAAAAATGCAATCCAAGCATTCAGACCCATACAGTCCCTTAATTTCTTCTAGCCCAATAGCTTTATGTTACAGGGATGAAGATACCAAAGCCCCCAAAGAAAGACTATATTTAGCTCAAGTCATACCTCTGAATAGAGGGAGAACTGAGAAATAAAATCACATCTTCAAACCTAAAGTAGCATGTCACAAAAACTGATGTGAACATGGTACATGCATTTGTGTGGGTGTGTATTAGAATAAGAAAATCATTATAAGAGGGAAGAAATTTCACCTTAAATATGAAGGGAAAACACACAAATAACCGAAAAGAGAAACTGTTCCAATAGCTGATACATACCATAGACTGCTAAGTCCTAGTTAATTACACATAGTTTATGAAAACACAAAATGAAGTTGGTCAGGGGCTGGGGAGATGGCTCAATGGAATAGTGCTTGCCTGGCAAGCACAGGGACCTGAGTTCAATCCCCGGTTCTGCCAAAAAAAAAGAAAAAAAAAATGAAGTTGGTCAGCCCTGTAGGGAAGCCCAAACTCCCACCTCACCTGGACTACTAAAGCTAAGAGTATGGGAAGTTAGAAGGCTCAGAAGATGAGAGAAGGAGGAAGTGTGGTTCTGCAGAGGCCCCAAATGAAGCACAGCATGTGGGGTTAGTGGAGCAGCAGGGTCCTGCTGCTATCTCTGGGAAACACGACCACCTGAGAATCTGCACACATGTGCAGAACATACTAATTTGCTCCCTGAGCTTGTTTCTACAGCCCTCGAATGGGGACACAAAGACCCATTTTGCAGAGCAGAACATGAACTGTCTCAAAATCCCCTGGGTGGAGTGTGGGCTTATAGAAATGGAAGAGTATTGTTACTAAAATTTTGATGAAACCAGAGAAGTTTGCTTGTAATTCTGCAATCTCATGTACCTGTTTTTTGTAACAAATGACAAAAACATTCCACAGAGGAATAGCAGAACATTCTCTTCAAGAGGGAGTGGAGAGAGGTATTTAACAACATATCAAAACAACCATACGTCTTACCGCCTGCCAGACCAGTAACCAAACCATAAATTTAAATGGTAACATGAGGGAAAAAAATATGCAACTTTTGGAATAATGAGATTCCAGTGCGCCATACATCTTCTGTGGAATTGTCTAAGCAGTTTCTTCTCTAAAATGACTTTTGGTGGATGCTGGTCAGCATGTACTACCCATCTGAACTGCTTTATGTCACATTGTTCCTGAAGATGTCACCCTAAGAAGAACATTGCTCTGAAAATAAGGGTGCTGAGTTCTCCTCATAGCTCTCTTCTTACTCCATTGAGAAGTGGCCTCGGGCACATCCTGTCCCCTCTCTGTCTCTGCACAGATTTCTCATCTGTGAAGTAAGGCTTGACTCCAAGGTGATATCCTGGGTCCTGCCATCTTAAATTCTGAATCTCTCTTTCTAGCTATTGATTTTGTTTGCTGTCTTCCTAACATCTATGGATGTGAAATCATCAGGAAATGGGGAGATTGGAATCTCCCCATTACGAACAGTAATGAGTGGTAGGTTCTTCGGGTTCCTCCTATTCTCTGGACCATTCCAGAAGATGAGAATAAAAGCCAGTCTACTGCACATCTCATCCTGGACGTTTCACTTTGGTCATTTGTCCTTTGGCATCACTTCCCCTTTCTGCATCCCTCACACTCCCACATTATTTACGTCAGAATACTGGAGCTCTCTGTAGTCATCCGATACGGCTCCTCTCAGAACGAGGATGCAGAGAGCTACACCCTTACATATGCTGCTTGAAATACCATGCTGATGAAAACTAAAATTGTGACAACTATCATCTCATGTAAAGAAAGACCCAGGAACTATTTCTCATCTTTAATCCTCAATTGTGCAGATATATTCTGCGTAACCCTGAGAAAAAAATTAGGGTCCATTCATTACAGGGTGAAAATTTTACTTTTACTTTTACTTTGTAAAAACCTTATTTATTTATTTATTTATTTATTTATTTATTTATTTATTTATGTAGTGGGTACAGGGTCTCACTACGCAGCTCAGACAAATAGCCATTACCTGTCTCAACCTCTCCAGCTCCGGGATTATACGAATGTGTCACCACATCCAGTTTCAGTGGTCAGCACGGAGCAACCAGGGTTCTGGGCTAGCAAGGCACGCGGGACCAGGCATTAAACTAGGGTCCTTGCACTTGCCAAATACATGCTTAGTCTCTGTTATCTCCCCAACCCAGAGAACTTTAGCATAGTACACATCTGCCCATTTCATGCTATTCACAAACTGTGCCACTGTAATAAGATGTTCATGGCCGTGGAATATTTTCTTTT
>NW_004524670.1:8351892-8353219 GCF_000260255.1 Octodon degus
AATATAAAGGCTTGCAGTTTATCATTCTTAATAGCTGAATAATACTCCATCATGTAAAAATACCACATCTTTTTCAACCATTCCTCAGGTGATGGGCATCTTGGTTGTTTCCAAGATTTGACTATCACAAATTGTGCTGCTATAAACATAGGCACACATATATCCCAATGATATGATGATTTCAGATCCTCTGGAAAAATTCCCAGTAGAGGAATAGCTGGTTTAAAGGGGATTTCCAGACCAATTTTATAAAGAGTCTTCATACTGATTTCCATAATGTTTGCACCAGTCTACATTCCCACCAGCAGTGAAGAAGGATTCCTTTTTCCCCACAGCCTCTCCAACATTTGTTGTTGGGTGATTTTTTTATGACAGCCATTCTTTCTGGGGTGAGATGATATCTCAATGTGGTCTTAATTTGCATTTCACGAATGGCTAGTGATGCGGAGCATTTTTTCATATATGTATTCGCTTGTTTATTTTCTTCCTCTGAGACATGTGTGTTCATCTCGGATGCCCATTTCTGGACTGGGTCTTTAAATTTTGGGGCCGTATTATTTTTTAGCTCTTTATAGATACTAGAGAGCAGACCTTTGTCTGAGTACTTATTTGTCATGATTTTTTCCAAAGTTGTGGGTTGCCTTTTCACTTCTGGGTAATTTTTTATGACGTGAAAAAAACCTCTCAGTAAGAGCAGGTCCCAGTTGTTAATTCTTTTAACTGTTACCTGTGCGATTTGATTTCTGTCCATGAACTCTTTGCCTAATCCTATGTCTTCAAAGTTCCTCCTACTTTCTCTTCCAGGAGATTTAGTGTCTCTGCTTTAATGTTTAGATCTTTAATCCATTTCGACTTTAGTTTAGTGCATGGTGATAGACCTGGGTCAAGTTTGAGTTTTTGGCATGGAGAGAGTCAGTTTTTCCAACACCATTTGTTAAAGAGACTATCTTTCTTCCAGTGAGTATGGTTGACACCTTTGTCAAAAATAAGGTGGCTGAAAGTGTTTGTAGGGGCTTCAAGGTCTTCTAATCTATTCCATTGATCCTCAGATCTATTTTGATGCCAGAACCATGCTGATTTTATCACAGTAGCCTTGTAGTATAATTTCAAGTCAGGAATGGTAATGCCACCTGCCTTGTCTTTATTGCTCAGAATTGCTTTAGCTATTCTAGGTCTTTTCCGGTTCCAGATAAATTTTAGAAATGATTTCTCTATGTCTGTGAGTATGTCAGTGGTAGTCTGATAGGGATTGCATTAAATCTGTACAGCAATTTTGGGAGTATGGCCATCTTCACAATGTTGGTTCTTCCTATCCAGGAGCATGGGA
>NW_004524670.1:8364107-8369219 GCF_000260255.1 Octodon degus
TATAACCTTCACACGTACTGAAGTTCAGGTGCAGCTCTACAAAGTTTGGACTTATCTAGCTGCATCTGGCTTGCGTCTGGCTGCTGTGCTCACCTCCTTCCCGCTGCTGCCCTTGAGGGTGAACCTGTTGTGCCCCTGTGGCAAGATGTTCTGCTCCTGGACTAGCTGGTTGGATCTATCCTCTACACTCTCTGCAGAGATTGCAGCTGCAGGATTACACCCCAGGCGTGTATGCCAGTCCTGAGCTGTGCCTGTAGGGGGCAAGGTGAAGTAGGGGGAAGAGTAAGCTCTCCCACATACTTACTGGACCTGGGCTAGGACTGCATCTGGGGTTTCCCGGATGCGGCAAAAATTCCTACTTGGCGGGCGAGGTCGGGGAGTTACTGTGGAGTGGTGGGGGATGGCCCAAGGGGGTGGGAGAGGGTCCTGCCCACGCTGCACCTGGGCTGGGACTCGTCCCGCTGGTGCAGGGTAGCAGGAACCTCTCTGCACACTCACTGGACCTGGGCTAGGACTGGGTCTGGGGGTTCCCGGCGTGGCAGAAATTCCTACTCAGTGGGGGCAGGGGTAGGTGCTGCGGAGTGGTGGGGGGTGTTCCAGGGGGGTGGGAGAGGGTCCGGCCCACACTGCACCTGGGCTGGGACTGGTCCCGCTGGCGCAGGGTAGCAGGCAGCTCTCCCACACACTCAGGGAACTTGGGCTAGGACTGGGTCTGGGGGTTTCCGGAACGTGGCAGAAATTCCTACTTGGCGGGTGAGGTGGGGAAGGTCTGCAGAGTAGTGGGGGGGGTGTCCCAAGAGGGTGGTAGGGGGTCCGGCCCACTCTGTGCCTGGGCTGGGACTGGTCCCACCAGCGCAGGGTAGCAGGAAGCTGTCCCACACACTCACTGGACCTGGGCTAGGACTCGGAATATTTTCTTAGTACTAATCAAGTAGTATGTTATTATCTTACTGTGTGTGTGTTCGTGTGTGTGTGTGTGTGTGTGTGTGTGTGTGTGTGTGTTTTCACATTCTCTAGGTGTAGTTACACACTTTGACCCAACGACAGTGATCAAGCTGACTGCCACCCAGGGAACGCCCCCTTTTCTTCAATTGAGTATGTGCTGGAATGTGTGTGGCTTATTTACAGATATTTTTTGCATTGGATACTAAATTGAAATTAAAATGCAAATTTTGCTGCATTGTACAAAATGCAAGGCAATTGGTGAGAAACCTAAGGTAAAGATCAACACGTATTCAGAATGACCTGAGCCCAGAAGCCCCTATTCCTGGGTTGCTGAGTCTGTGTGCTGACTGATGGGGATCCTGCCCTCTCCCTCCTTCCTGCTTTTTTCCATCAGCTGAGATGTTTGTACTGTTCCATGGAAATGATCCCTTCAGATCTGCTCCTATAAACCAGACACTGACTACCGTGAGTGCAGGAACAGAAAATTCAGACCACCCATTATACACCTCAACGACATCCTGTGGATAAGCATAATCACAATCTACACTATAGTCCTGCCTTAGAGCCAACAATGGGAACACCTGCCAGGGAGATAGCTCAGTGGAATAATTGCTTTCCTGGCAATGCAAGGTTCTGAGTTTGATCCCTAGTACCACCAAAAAAAAAAGTGGGGTCTCCTTATATCCCACTGCTCCATCAACACTTTTCCAATAACTCAGAGTTCTCAGCAGCTGTGTGCTTCCTGTCACCTCCTAGGAGCTCTTACCAGCCATTGGTGTAGACCCCTCTCATTACTTAGTTTCAGTTTCTGTATATAACTTGGACTTTTGAAGTCATTACTGATTGTCATTTATACAGACTCAATCATTCATAAAGTAATAAAATGCCTTATTGGGAAAAACATGGTGAGTAGTCAAGAGGCTGGTGCAAGAAGACCTTTGACCGTATGTTATGTGGAGGGCACTGTATGTGATGCTGTGACCTAGGAGTCCTGGCAGCAACAGTCTTGGAGGAAGCTACACCCAGAAGCAAGTATGTGCTCACTCCAGGGACCATAAAGAGAACAGAAGAGCCATAAGGATATATATATATATATATATATATATCACACATATATATATATATACATATATATATATATGTATATGTATATATGGTTTATGTCTAGGTGTCCCCCCATAGCCTCATGCAGTCACAGGGCAGACTTCTATAATTTGTGATTAATTCATCACCTAATGCTGGGGTTATGGCTATGAGTGCTGCTGGGACTATGGGTCTTAGTGTTGCAGCAC
Organism: Octodon degus; assembly: GCF_000260255.1. NCBI lineage: Eukaryota > Metazoa > Chordata > Mammalia > Rodentia > Octodontidae > Octodon > Octodon degus. Next base: position 8,366,345 of record NW_004524670.1, read on the forward strand.
TAAGATAGCCTAAATGCAATATAAGGAGAGGAGAGAAGCTTGCTCCCTGCCCCTGCTCCTCCCTTCTTACTCTTGCTGTGGTACGGTTTTCCACCTCACTGAACTGCTGCTCTCTGCTGTGAGCCAGCTGCCTTGGAGCCAGCTGTCTATGGACTGAAACTTCCACAAACTGTGAGCTCAGTTAATCTTTCCTTCCTTAATTTTGGGTATCAGGTATTTTGTGCCAGAAGTGAGAGACAGGTTAGAGAAAATATATATGTTCATTAAATGTTCTTTTAGCAGTGACAAACAAGAAATAAAATCAAGCAAGAGATAATTTTTAAACAAAATGTAGTGAATTTACATGATGAAACACTATAAGAATAAAGATGGAAATATCTACTTATATGCTAAAATGTTTGTAATATAGTAGAAAATTAGTAAATGATGACATAATCTCATTCATAGAAAAAAATCTGGATGCCTATACACTTAATTGCTAACTGTCACAGGGTGATAAAATTGTACTTGTTTTCATCTTATATGTGTTTTCTTTTTTAATTTTTTTTACTTGTATTAGGACATGTTTGTAGCACATAACAATTGCATTCGCTGTAGGGAATTAGTACGTGCACATAACATATTTCAATTCTTTTTTTCTCCTTTCCTCCCCCCTCTTTTATTTTTTTAACCTCAGATTCATTTATTTGTAAGAACTTATGAAAGTCCATTATCATATATGCATATTGAAAACTAGACTAATAGGCCATGGAGCATATAAAACATAAGACAGCTGTACTAAGTCAAGGTGTACTTTTAGATATATTGTCCACATGTATTTTTTAATTTTAAAAAATCAACACACATTGCCTATATAGTATTTTGCAGTTAAAATGAATATATGAGAATTGATCAGTCTTTGTGGTATTTATTTAATCCTTTACTCCAAAACTGAGACTAGCAAACTGTTGATCTAAAGCATATAGAATGCCAACGTGCTGACCGCTGCTTCCAAGTAACCTCCCCGCCCACATGAAAACACTGAGCTAACCTTGAGACTCCATTGCATACTCTGGATATTTGGGACCAGCAATACGGGGAAGCTGTTTCCTACTACGAGAGATTAGAAAGATGAATCCCTCAGTAATGGCAGGAATTTTTTTTTTTAGTGGTATAATTTATTTTATTTATTTATTTATTTTGGCAGAACTGGGGATTGAACTCAGGCCCTTGAGCTTGCCAGGCAGTTGCTTATTCTACTGAGCTAGCTCCCCAGCCCATAGTGGCATAATTTAGACACAGATAACAAGAGAATTAATGATTTGGAAGACAGAACTCATAATTTTCCATAGGTAGTACAGAGAACCCATGAAGTAGGAATATGAAAGAAATTGGGGGGGGTGCAGGGATATAGCTCAGTAGAATAAGTGCTTGCCTGGCAAGCTCAAGGGCCTGAGTTCAATCCTCGCTTCCACCAAAAAAAGAAAAAGAAATTGGAAAGCATGAGAAACTCCAATATATCTAAGAGGAACAGTATCAACAAAGAACAGAGAAAATAATAAGAATCCTATAATCCTCCAGACTTAACTATAAGGTAATAGTGATCAGACCAAAAGCAGACTTCTCTTCATCAGAGATTCCAGAAGACCATGAATACTAGTGTGAAACACATTGAACCTGGATTTCATACCCACATTTTAAGAACGAACCTAAGCTTATTAAAATACTACTTCATTCTTTCAGTAAGCTTTGACAGCTTCTGGTGATGAGTGCTGATTGAGGATGTTATAATGAAATCAAATCTCAGGCTGAATTTTGCCTCACTCACAGATGTGGTCTTGGTCAACTGGTATAACCAATAGCCATGCAGTTTTGTAAGGTCAATGAAATCCTAGTTTTCCATTCTATAAGATTCCCACAGATGTCTCGCATCAAACACTCTCTAGAGGCAGGTGTAATGATCTTCTAGAAGCAGGATCAACTGACTTTTCCACTTAATCAAATGGCAGCAATTTTGATGGAAACAAGGCAACACACTCAAAAGGACAACATGGCTGAAATGACACTCGAACTCTGTGAATAATAAACAGGCTAGAACCCTACCCAGGTCAGGTGAGCTGTGTAGTCTGTTTTCTCTTTGTTTTTTTTTTGTTTGTTTGTTTGTTTGTTGTTTGTTTGGTTTTTGGTTTTTTTTTTTGTTTGTTTTTTACAGCTGCCATTTCCTTTATTGTTTTTATTTGCAGGAGGAGTTGAAACAAATTTTGTGTTTTTCTTTTCCCCCTAAACATGAATCATTCAAGTAAAACCAACTTAACTATAGAAATGTAGCAAAGTAAGGGGAAAGCACAACAACCCAAGAAGCACAGGTTGAGGGGAAGAGGAGGGCAGAGTTCACATAGAACATATGCACAGATGCCATGTGGTTCTCCTGCTCAGGACAGCCTCCTCAAAACGTGAGCACAAGGACCCACTGTAAGAGGATGTTTCCCCCCAAACATCTGAGAATGTTTCAACTTAAAGTGTAAGATTAAAAAGATAAAGAAAAATAACCAAAAAAAAACACATAACCCCAAGAATCACCCAGCCATAACCACCTTCCTTAATCAATCATAGGTGTTTCTTTCATTTTATAAAAAGAGTAATCAAAAGTATTGAAAAATTATTTTCTCATCTTATATTTGTAAAGATAATTGAATTCAGAAGTCCCTGGTGCTGTGTCACACTGGACAGGAGAGGCCACCACAGAGCCTGGGGTCAGGCCCAGCTCTCAGCGTAACATGACATGTTGGGCTCTAGCTGTGTTTCTCATTTGTTGTTGGTGTATGGGGTGGGGGCTATGGTAGGGAGGGAGAGAAATGCTTGATTTTGGTTTGTTTGCTATTAGAAACCAAGTTTC
>NW_004524670.1:8369530-8410619 GCF_000260255.1 Octodon degus
CTCCTCCTTCTCCTTCTCCTTCTCCTCCTTCTCCTCCTTCTCCTCCTTCTCCTCCTTCTCCTCCTCCTTCTTCTTTTCTTTTTCAGCATATGTAGTAATATAGCAAAATTTAATTTGGGCAACTTTGATTATTTTTTTAAAAAAGCAAATAATGTGAATAAACATTGAAGTGTTCACCTCAGTTTGGGACCAAACTGCTTGGATCTTTGTAAAAATCCAATTTTGTATGTCAAGGAGGAGTTTAAGGCCTTTTTGACCACCTTGTGTTCCCCTTTTTTGCGCAGCCATGTGTCCCATGGAGCTGCTCCTGACCACTTCCCAGGCACCTGCTCCTGTATTTTCCAATTTCTCCTGGGCTGGGCTTCCCATTCTCCACCAGCAGCTCCAATGTCCCACACTTTCTAGTCCTGCTGATCCTCAGCAACAGGGGTGGAAACTGGAGGACAGTTTCTGTTTGGTTTTCTAAGATACTTCTGTTTTCCCTTTGTTATGCTTCCCCTTTACTAAAACAAAGACTTGTCTTTGGGTCTCAGAGGCCCAGAAGTACTGTTATTTTGAGAGCAGGTTGGTCTTATTGCAGAGGATGAAAGAGCACTTGTTAGCTATGTATCTAAGTGCACCACCCACTCCAGGCAGCACAAACACAATTATTCTGAGTTGACAGATGAGATTTATAGATACAGAGGTAGAGGACAAGTTGAAAATTAACAAAGTGTCATACAGAGTTATAATGAAGATAATGAATGTAATCAATTTTGCCTAAAGAACAGGTCAAGGATTGTATTTTCAAATGAATTTGTGGAAGAGCAAATACTCTTAATTAGAGGCCAATGCTTTCAAACATCAGGTAGTGTATAAGGTGAATGCCAAATGCTAATTTCAGAACTCACAGGAGTGTTGCAGTTTAGTTCTAAGAAGATAAGGGGCCCCAAAGTCCTTTGTATCTTTCAGGCATTGTTATTGTAGGCATGAGTGATAATAAAAATGTTTATTTATTCTCCAATTTCTTAAAAGCACTAACTTCACCACCTGTTGTTGTTGCCTTCCTGTTAACATATTTGAAAACATGTTAAGAGACATCATTATTTTTCTTTATTGAAAAAACAAATCAACATCTAGAACTCCACATGTAAAATATGAAGAAAAACGTCTTCATTGAACAAGCCATGTAAGTCCTTCCTTTAATGTGCTAAAAATATTTTATCCCAAAGGGAAATTCAAACTACCAAGCCACTTGTAATCAAAGCCACTTCTGAGACAATGAAGAATTTAAGTTTGAAAAAAATGCATTTTATGAAATGATTATGCAGAGAGCCAGGGTAGGGGATTTTCTATATGGTTTTCATTGGTGATCTACTAAAAGGGGATGAGGACCATGTTTTATTGATAATGCTGAAGCTAAGCATGATAAGATGATCTTCCAAGGCACCACAGGTAGGTGCCAGGGCTCCAATTCATTTCTCTTCATGCCTTTTCTGCTTTAAATGGGCTTCCAGGCTTATTCTGCCACAACGCTGCACAGATTTACTACTTGAAAACCCCTGATTTCTACATAGTAGTAGTTTATGGAGGACTCCACAGCTTGGGAGGTCATTCCCTGCCCGGCTGGTAACCTCTTGGTTGCCTAACTCATGATTGCAGCGAAGTCAGTTATCCTAATTGCCCATCACCACATGATCAAGCCATGCAGGAAAGGTGTTTCCTCCCAAAGCCGGAGCAGTTGTACCATTGTTTACAATGGAAATAACACTGAAGGCTGCCCCAGGATGAAAGCATGGGTCATGTCATTTAAAGTCAGGTTCTACTAACAGGAAAATGTGCAGGTTCCTGATAAGTAGCAGTTAATTTGTTTTTGTCAGTCTTACGCAGGCTACGTCTCAGTTGAAAATAAAAACAAGGGCCAGTGAGATAGCTCAGTGGACTAAGTACCTGCTTAGGCAAGCACAGGGACCAAGGTTTGATCCCCAACACCACATACCGCTCCAGCCTCGCCCCCAGGCACACTGATCCCAGCAACTGAGCTCTGGGGATGCTGAAACGGGGATCATGAGTCCAAGCTGCATAGTGAGACCCTGTACCAAATACATTAAAAAAAAAAAAGAAAATGAAAACAGTGAATCAAGACCTACACACACATACCTTGTTAGAAGTAAGAGAAAAATGTTTTCCCAAACCAGATAGAAAAATTTGTGAAGCATTTAGGGGCAATACAAAAGGCTCTAGTTTTATAATGCCATAAGGCTGAGTTTTAATATAAATGATAAGATCTTGAGCTATCATAAAAACCTCTTTGATCCTTAATTTCTCTATTTCTATAGATTTAAGAGCCTGTCTTGGGAGACAGGATTCAAATCAAGATTTCAAGTTACAGCCACATGGATGTGCATTTAGCAGGTTCCTGGGCAGCGCCTGCAGAGGGTCAGGGTGGCACCTGACTGTGCGCTACTGGAAACCTGAGTCCCCATAGTGGTGAAGAATACATGAAAGAGGGTTTTAGAAAAAGAATATGTTGATGGGCTATAGATGGCCAGATCAAAAGTTCTGAGCACAAACCATTGCATGACTCGAAGGTTCTGCGACAATAGATTTCCAGAAAAATCAGATTCAGTTTCAGGAGAAAAACCAAAATCCTGAAAACTTCCTGAATTCATTTTAATTAACTGAGTTCTTTATCTGACACTCACTAAGCATTTACACTAGCCAGATATTGGAGGAGCCTATCCACGGCAGAATTTAGAGTCCAGGGGAGGGGACAGACATACAGGCACCTATAGAAGCAATGTCAAGCAGTAAACCAAGAAGGGTGGTAAGATTTTATTCTTAATGTTAATGAAGGTTTTTTTAAGAGTGAATAAAAACTAAAGAGAAAACTTGACAACCTCAAGTTTGCAGTTGGGCCCCTGGAGCTAGGTGATTTATAATATGTTTGCCTCATGAGCCAATATTCCCTTTGGTCTCCTTTGTTACTTCCATGTCATTTCTCCTTATAACTCCAAGCTTCATAACCAAAAATCTCCTCAGCTCCCTAAAGCAGTTGCCATTTGACCCACCTCATTGACTGATGTATTTAGAGTTGAGCGGAGCTCCTCTCACCACTTCTCTTACCATTTATCCTCACGATGCTAGCATTCATGCAGATTGCCCATCCACGTCTGCGAACTCACCACTGTCTTCTTTAATCACTCCTTGGGTTTTATGGACCGATATGAGCCTATTATGGAATTTCTATCCTGAGCATCCCACCCCTGGATATCCACCTCCTCTTTTAAACCTTACACCTCTACCATGCGCACACCTACAATGCCGTAGTGCAAGAAGAGCTCCAGTTTGCTGAGTGTATAATTTGTTACTTTCCATCACCTCTGTGTACTCACTTTCCTCACATCCAGGTGGGTTTTTGTAATCTATTTCATAATCACTCCCTTGCCCCTTCCATGTCCTTGCCTCTCTCCACCAGTCTACCCTGGAAAGTTCTGTTGGGTAAGGATCATAAAGATTAATGATATATATATATATATATATATATATATATGGAATTAAAGACACAGACAGATTGTTTCTGAGTATGGCAATAAATTCCTCAACCAATGAGTTGAAAGGCTATTGTGTATATGTTGTTATATGCAAGTTTTTTTTTTTTAAAAAAAAAAAAAAAGGGCCAGTAAGATAGCTCAGTGGACTAATTGCCTGCTTAGGCAAGTGCAGGGACTAGGGTACAATCTCTGGCACTACATGCCACACCAACCCAACCCATGGGTGCACTGAGCCAGGAACTGAAACTGGGTGTGGTGGCGCACGCCTATAATCCCAGCACTGGGGAGGCTGAAAACAGGAGGATCACTATGAGTCCAAGCTGCGTAGTGAGACCCTGTATCAAATACATAAATTTGAAAAAATAAATAAAATAAACATACAGAAGAAAGGGAATCTGAATTTATACCTAAAAATTAAAGCTTCTAGCTTAAAAATGAATCAAGTAATTATAATACCTAAATGACTGTGATAAAGGCTAGATCTATTATATAATAATGAGCTTTCCTATATGCATGAGCACATTGCTTAATGCCTCGTATATATACAGCATTCTAAGTTTCTAACAAAGTCAGACTCATTTTTTTCAATTTTAACTTTTTATTAGTGTTTGCATTCATAATGATTAACATTCCTTGTGCAGAGTCGATAATGCACACAACACATCTTGACTCTTTGCTTAATCCCTTTTCTCTCTCCCCTTTTTTCCTCTATTTCTTGATCCCCTTCTGTGGGGGACTTGTAACATCCAGCTGAGATGAAATGTTGAGGTGCTGGGTGGGGAAGGCCCACCTGAGGATTGTTGCCAATAATATAAAAGGAGAACTGGAGGAGAAGACAGCGTGCTGTTGATTCTCCCAGTTTTCCTGATATGAAGAAAGCTGTTTGCACTTTCTCTCAGGCCTTCACAGACAGCAAATTGGTCAAGCATTGGCCGTGACTCATCCACATGGCTGACACTGACAAAGGATCTACAAAGTGCAGTACAGGGTTCCAGGACAAATCCTGAGAAGGGGACTTGACTGACCTTATCAGATACAAAATCTACATTTTTTTGTTATGTAGGTCTTGCTTTATCTTGGTCTTAACCATCCAGCAGAAAAGTATAAAAATGAGGTATATAAAGTAAAGCCATATTATTATGCTGAGCTGTAAAGGGCTCTGGTCAACAACTTCTGCAGACAACCCACTACTATTGTGGAGTACTGGACTGTGTTGGATTGTTTTACTGAATTCAAGCACCTATAATATTTAGATGCCAATAGAATAACCATCTCTGACAGGACTGAACTGGAAAGGGGGGATACAGAGGAAGGACCATTTTGTATTTGTATATACAGAATAGTTAGGATAGATGTACGGCTGCTTCCGCTTGGTTCAGTGAGAAGAAGGATTTGTAGTGGTAGTGTTCGGACGAGATGTCCTGGCTGCTTCTTGTGCTGTGGATGGACCGCTGAGAAGGAAAATATGTGCAATGTATTAATTATTGAAAATGTCCTATTAATCCTCTGGGAAAGTGTCTCATTGATATTTGTTTCTCAATAAAATAAAATTTTAAAAAAAGAAAACTGTGTGCATTGCTGGAGGAGCTCAGGTTCTCACTGTCACTGAGCATGGCTGCATTTCTCTCAGGGGGGAGCTCTAGTCCTTCCCTTTAGCATCACTGAATGGTTCCAGCGTGGATCCATCAACCTCTGCCTATGTCCTGCTGGTTCCAGTGTGGATCCCTCGACCTGCAGGCACAAGTCCTTCAACCTGCTTGTTCAGACATGTTAACTTCTATCACTGACCTTTTGGCCTTCTTAGTGCTGATCCTTGATACAGACTTGCCTGCGATGTTGTCGTGGGCTCTAGACCTCCCGCGGGAGTCATGAAGGAGATGACCCTGTGCTCTAGGTCTTCAGCTGGACTCATCCAGGACATTTCCCTGGGAGCCAGGCACTCAGCTGGATTCCATGGGTCTCTGTTACATGGAAAGATCTGGATTCTTCTGAATTTGACTTTTTGGGTGAAGATTATAGAATAATCCTGCAAATTATGTGTCCTTTATTAAATCTATTCCCTGGCAACCCTTGACTACAACACCTTCCATTTGATTATATAGGTTCTGCCTGCCCAGCCCAGGACCAGAGCATATCATTTAGTTTACCGATGTCCCCCTCAATTTCCTTTTTCAAAGTGATGAGGGGACCACGCGTTCGGGGACCCCCTCCTATCCCTCTCTCAGTCGGGAGCTTTCTTTCCACAATAAATATACTCTGCTCAAAAAAAAATAATGTAATTTTCATTGTGGCATTCTTTCACTTCCTTAGTTAGCTTAATTTCTAGGTATTTAATTTTTCTTGTTATTACTGTGAGTGGTATTTTTCTCGCAATTTCTCAGTGAGCTCATTATTAATGTAGAGGAATGATGTGGATGTTTATGCATTAATTTTGAATCCTACTACATTGCTGAATTTTGGTTATTAATTCTAGAAGTCTTTTAGAGGAACGTTTTGGACCTTCTATGTGGAGAACTATGTCAATTGCACATAGTAGTAATTTGAATTTTTCTTTCCTTATATACATTTCTTTTTTTATTTCTCTTGTTTGATTGTTCTGGCCAACATTTTGAGTACTAGTTTGAGCAGTTGTTGTGATCAGCAGTATACTTTTCTTGTTTCTGATTTTAAGGTTTTGACAATAGGTTTCAGAATCAGACACTTCTTCAACATTGTTCATTACAATGTTGTTAGCCTTCAAGATTTAGTTAATAAATTTCCTTGTAAAATAGAGGAGTAAAAAGGTAAAATTTAGAAAAATTGAAAAATAGGGACAAATGGCTGGAATAAAGGGAGTACTCAATAATTATTTTCCCATATTATTAAAATTTGTTGGTATTTTAAAGATAAGTGACTAAGATTAAATTACCTTTTATTGGACACTTAAATTGTTACTTTCAAAAAAATTATAACCAACTATCCCTCAGACAAAGGCTTTCTATTGAGAACATATAGAGAATTTTTAAAAATCAGGCCCCCCTAAATTCAAAGACCCAATCCAAAACAGGGCATCTGGGTTGAACACATACTTCACAAATGAAGAAATACAAATGGTAAATAAATATATGGAAAAAATGTTCAACATCATTTGGCCACTGAACAGATGAAAGTTAAAACAATGCTGAGATCCCATCTCACCCCAGAAAGAATAGCTATAATGAAGAAGTCGCCCAATGACAAATGCTGGAGGAGCTGTGCAGAAGAAGGAGCACTTCTCCACTTTAGGTGGGAGTGCAGACTGGCACAACCACTGTGGAAATCAGTGTGGAGATTCCTCAAACATCTGGGAGTAGAAGTCCCATTCAAGCCAGCTAATCCCCTCCTAAGTATTTTTCCAAATGAACTGAAAACATCATACCATATTGACTTATATAGGCTCATGTTTATAGTAGTGCAATTTGAATTTGCACAGCTGAATCTTGATAACAACTCAAATGACCGTCAACTGAGGAATGGATAAAAATGATGCCATATTTTTACACCATGCAGTATTACTAAGCTACGAAAAAGATAAACTTGAGACTTTTATAGGTAAATGGATGCAACCAAAGACTATACTGGTAAATGAAACAAATCAGAACCACATATGCAGTGCTGTACTGTCTCACTACAATACAGTGTAGTGTAAGAACCTGAAAGAGTAAAAAAAAAATCTGGAAGGTTCAACAGATACTGTGAAAAGGAAAGAATCTGTTCTATGGGAAGGTAAGAGCGGGATGAGAAAAAGGACAAAAAGAAGAAGGAGAAAAGATATATTTATGTATATATACAGGATAGCTTGGATAATTGTACTACTGCTTTCTGCTATTCTATTAAAATGGGCAGTTAATACTTAATTTTCTCTTTATTTTCCAATTTTGCACACATATTTGTGGTAACCTACACGACTAATTTGAAAATAATAGTAATACAACAACCATGTCAAAGTCCTATTATTTTGTTTAGTGAAATTGTATAATGTTTCTATTTTTTTCTTTCTCTTTTACCATTTTGTATTTTCTTTAAAAATAAATAAATAATAAATAATTTCTTTTTTAAAAAAATTTAATTATAAGCCTGGTAGCTCAGTAGAATAAGTGCTTGCAGGGAGAGAGCTCAGGGTCCTGAATTCAATCCCTGGTACCACAAAATAATGAATAAATAAATAAATAATAAAAAAATTAATTATAAAAGCATAGCCACAAATAACAACATAAAAATTAATGAGCAGCTACATAGCAAGACCTTGTATCAAATAAATAATAAATAAAAGTTTTTTTAAAAAAATAAACTCAATAAGCATAATTCTGACCATCTTTGTTAAATTTGATTTGAAAAGTGAGATAAAAGAAACAGCAGATGTGCTCAGTCTTATGCATTCTGACCTGGAAAGCCCACTTTCCTTGCAGAGAGTTGACCTCTTAGGTGATTTCTACTCTCCTAAATGAAAGACTACCGTACAGGGCACACACAGCCACCTGAAGGAAGCAAGAAGACTTCAGTGCAGACTTGGCTCACATCAGGCCCCTAGGGTAAGTTCAGCTCACTCTCTCTCAGTAAAGTCATTGGAAAGATCATATGATTCTGAAAAGCAGAACGCTTCCTGTCAACAGTAGAATATTTCCACAATAAAACCAACAAAGATTCTGGGCTCATGCACACCTCAGATCCCCCCTGCAGTGGAGGCCAGACACAAGGGCCATCCAAATGCCCCAGAAGCATGTTAGAGTTAACAAAATACACACTTACCTGCACACACACACAGAGAGACACACACACAGTCACACACACCTATATACACATGCACACAAAGTCACATGTACACATATACACATCCATATAAAACAGGTGCATACACACACTCCACATTCCTGCATTCCTCTTCTTACCCACTAAGGGTTTTGACTCAAAAAAGTCTCACATTAGGACTAGAAATTTGTGCTTTCAGCGCTGTCCTTAGGTAATTCCGGTGCACACTAGTCTTTTATCAGAGCTAGTTCAAAAATACCATAATGTTTTGAATCGTTGTGAATCTCTCATGAGAGAGTCATGAGTGCCTATACATCCAATTATACAGGTTCTTTTAAAAAAACTGTTAAGACAGAAGTACTCAAATGCATAATTTTTGTGAGTGTTTCATCTTTAAACAGTCTGGTATCAGTCTTTCCCAAAGGATCTTTATGTGCACCTACACACTTATTTTCATACTCTTGTGGTTTTATAATAAAAATAATTTGTTCCTTGGCTTTTTCCACTAAAACATATGTTGTTATACATGGACACACAGGGAAATTATTTAAACTTCCCTATTATGCTCCCATGGCACTTGCTTTCTGCTGCTGTCCTCTGGCCCACGATGGTAACAGTTGGCTACAATCTGAATCCACCACCAGACATGAGGGTTCTGCGTGAATCTAGCCTTCCTTTCTTGTCATCTCTTCATTAGAAGCAATAACAAGACATCTTCTGAGTACATACTCAGTGTCAGAAGATGTAGAGAGGACTTGTAGAGATTGACTTGGCTCCCTGTTATCAGTCAGAATAAACATAAACACACAGGTGCCAAAGAGTTTAGTGAAATAATTAATTCATCAGAGAACTAATTAGATATTATAGCCAATGTATAGATCAGTGTGAAGCTGAGCATAAATAGACAATTCGGTAGATTTCTTTATTAAATACAAAACTGGATATTGTCTAACAGTGCCATAAGTTTAATCACTGGAGTTGTTTCTTTTCCACCAAACAAGAATTATCAGCCTTTCTTTGACAAGAAGCACATTGGCCAAGCAAAGGCCGTAACTCATCCACATGGCTGGCACTGACAAAGGATCTACAATCTGAGGTACAGGATCTCAGGATAAATCTTGAGGGGATTTCACTGACCTTATCAGACCCAAAAGCTACAACTCTTGTTGCATAGGTCCTGCTTTACCTTGGTCTTAACCATCCAGCAGAAAAGTATAAAAACAAAATATAAGAAGTAAAGCCATGCTGTTATGTTGAGCTGTAGGGGACTCAGGTCAACAATTTCTGACATTGCCAGTCAAGAGGAAGACCCAATACTATTATGGACTACTGGACTCTTTTAGAATATTTTGCTGAGTTAACACACCTATAATATTCAAATAACGGAACATAACAAAAAAAGGGTATACAGATGAATGTCCATTTTGTATCTGTGTATTCAAAATGGTTAGGATAGATATATAGTTACATTTTCTTAATGAATAGAGGGATTTGTTCTAATAGTGTTTGTAAATATGATATTATGTCTGCATCTTGTACAGCAATTAACCACTAGGAAGAATGTATGCAATGTGTTAATTATTGAAACTGTCCTACTAATTTGATTTGAAACTGTCTCATTGCTATTTGTTTCTCAATAAAATTACAGTTAAAAAAAGAATTAAAAATGTTCCAAATTATCTCAGGTGGTTTAGCTATTGCTGTACATTAAAGTAGAAAGATGAGCTCTCAGATCTACCAAACACCAGCCAGTTTTATTGTTCTATTTTGCATTAAAAGCTATTTAAAGTTAAAAAAAAATTATCAGCCTTTGAACCAGACAAAAATATACATGTTGTCCAGCATTTTATTCATACAATATACAATAATCTCACATTTGTTTCCAAGTTTGGGATAGTTTCCATGACAACCTGAAGATAGCAAGTATATAGCATATGAGGAACCAATGTCATCAGCGAGTTGGTAAAAAATATTTTCTTAGAAATGTTGGCACAGTTCCCTGGGACCAAATGATCTAAATGTAAGAGAGGAAGTGGGGGAAGGAGGAAATGGGGTAGAAGGGAGAGAGAAAAGAAGGGAAGAAGGGAATAAATAGCACAGGGAAGAAATTTTTAAAAAGAAACACAGCATTTCAAGTTTATCCCTCATACTTTATGCCTAAAATTTGGATTCACAGAGAATATATTACTTGCTTAGAGATTGTATCCAATAGTGTTTATAGTTCTGTCAAAATCAAGGCAACTGAAGCAGCATACTAACAGTAACTAAATATCTATAATATTATGTTGGAAGACTGGAAGAAAGCTAAAATTACTTATAGCTAGCTCATTCAACAGTTTTGGTTTACATTGATGGCAAATGTTCTGTGGTTAAACCAATTATGCTATGTGTTCATTGTTAAGATACCTTCTTAAATTGCTTCACTTTGGTTTTACTCTATGGATTTTTCTTCCTTTAGTATTACATATTTTAGAAAAACATTTCATAAATGTTCCATGTATAAATGTTCAAATATTTCTAATCTGAAAGTAATATTTTAGATTGAAGCTCAGCAGAGAGTCTTATTTTCTCCCTGCTTTTTGAAATAAGAAATATTCAGATGTTTCTAGAAGTTTTTTATCCTTTGTACTTTAAGCCTTTAACTCATATTGAAGGAAGAAAATATCAGAGGAAAAGAATTTTTCAGGGATGGCCAAAGCCATGATGGATTGGGAACAACTGGAATGAACTAGTTAGGCATTTAGATGAATACACATTACAAAAAAAAAAAAATCTACCTTACAATCTCAGGAGAGGGAAAAAAACCTTGGGGTGGTCCCCATATACTTTGGTCTGACTAACCAGAAATAATGGTTAACCAATTGACAATGACAATGAAAAATGGAAACAGACTATTGTTAAAGATCCACAATGTCAGCCAATATTTTAGTTATTAGTAAGGACTAACTTCTAACCCTGACAGCAGCTTTTATAGAGACAAAATGTAGCACCCCATCCAGATAAACATACTCAGTATTGGTGTGGTCACAGATGGGCTTGCCTGTACCTTTCATGAATGGCTGCATATGTACTGGAACTTCCAGAAGAGAAAGTTTCAATACATAAAGAATAAAGTCCCAATACTTCTATCCCAAAATTGGAGGACTGCATCTGAATCAACCTTAATGAGTACCACTGCAGCCCAACACATTACAAACAGTATCTGATTTAATTTGGTCATTTCTTGTAAGGTAAATATTGTCTTCTTTCTTCTAATGAATGAGGACACTAAGGCCTAGAGAACTAAGTAACATGCCCAGGATCACAGAAGACCACACATCAAGAACCTTTGTCTGGTAGAATTCACTTCCATTGAAAAGCATTCCTTCTGAAAGGCATCCTCAGTCTACTAAGCCCTATGCCAAGAGAAAGTAAACATGCCTCTTCCATAATCGACTTTAAGAAAACACAAATCAAGAAAGGACTTGGAGCCTAATGTTCTGACATGAAGAACAGACAATTTCTCCTACCTTAGCAACCAGGAGATATATCAGAGGACCTCTCAGCAGAATGTATACTGAGCCTTACTGTTCCTCAGTCTATCTGGGGTTCACATGGAAGTCCTGGTTCTTGGAATGCAAGCCCAACCTGTATATTTCCACAGAACAATGGGTAGCACCATCATTATCTATAGCACCCCATTTAACTAAACTTGAAATGTCTGCCCAGTTATGGAGAGAACCCAGGACAAATAGCCATTGGTTTTTGAAGAGCTCTCCTTTCTGAATATGATGCTAATAGGATACGATCACAAAACTCACAACACAATCACTGCTCCCCATGCACTAAAAGTTCATATTTTAAATCTTTGTAATTAATCATCTGACAGGTATTTACCAGTGAGATCTGCCAAACCATACACAATGACCTGTCAAAGTCCAGAGCTATGACAAAAAAGAAAAACAACAATATATTCAGCAATCCAAAAACAACAAAAAAGATACAACTAACTCCTGGGAAAGTTGACAGGATAAATTTTACCCAAATTTGTTTAGACTGAATGGTCTTGAGATGTGGTTAGTTCTGTTGATCTATTCTTGCCAGGAGCAAGAAGTTTTGTTCACATTAGTCTGAAAAACAGTTGTTGTACTTGGTAGATTTTCATCAGGATTCAAATCTCAGCCACCTGGGCCAATAATTTAAAAGGGTTCAACTACTCTGAAATACATTTTACAGGTAGTCACCTGATGGATGCCCAACGTGTCGATACTGGACACCATCCCAGGACCACAGTGTTGTATTTAAATTAGTAAGATAGATATGTATCCATTCTTGATGCCATCTTTTTCTTAGGATAAACTCTTAACCTTCCTAAAGTCAGTTTTTTCCAATCTTGGGACATATCTAGTACCATAAATGACATTGAGAAAACAGAAATAATTGAGTTACAATTCCTCCAAAAACACAAGGCCTCCTGGTGAATAAAATCAACCAAGCCATCAACTGCAGGATAGTCTAATTACATTAAGTCCAGAGAACTTTATGAAACTCAAACTCAAAACATTGTTAGCCAGAGTCAGGATAGGTTTTCAAGAAAATATGATGCTTGATCTAAGTCCCAACAAATAAATGGAGGACTACTGGGTGAAGTTACAAGAGTAGGATTGTAAGTCAAGGCAACAGTATAGGGAAAGGTGCAGAGATATGAAACAGCTTTGAGTGTTGAAAGTCTGACTCTTCTCCCCTAAAGGGGGGCTAGAAGGGTCCTGAGGAATGATTGATGGTAGAAACTATGTCTCTTAGACCTATGGGTCTACCAAAATCAATATTGTATACAAACTGATTTCAGGAGGCAGACTTGAGAGACCTTAACCAATTTGTGAAGAATCTGAGAGAGCGATCAGGAGGAAAAGGATGGGGTCAAGGGAATTAAAATCCAGGAGGTTGTAAACACCAACGTCATGTTATACTGGCAAGGGGAGAGGGGTGGCTCCTGCTAGGATCTTGCACATGCTTTCTGTAACAAGATTTTAGTTGGCTCTAATTAAAATACCAGAGCAGAATTATCAGAGGAATTGTGGTTTGATCTATGTCCGTGTATATAAATTTCACCAATAACCACTGTTTAATTAAAGTCTTGCCTGAATACATAAACCAAGTATTCAAACAGAGGGAACTTAATATGGGGAATTATTCATACATGTGGCTGAGAAGTTAGACAGGCCATGGTGAGTCACTCATAAGTTTTCAACAGAGGAAACTTCCATCACACCTCAGGCTGAACAAGCCCAGGATCTAGGATCAGCAGGAAGACACTGGAACCAAGGTAGCTCTGTCCAACAGTATCTAAAATCTTGAAGACAATATAGTAAACACTGAAGATACCACCGAGAACAAAGATGAAGGAAAAAATATTTTAGGTTTTCTTCTTCAGTCCTTCAGCCTTCTGCCAAACTCCTGTCACCTCAGGGCCTAACCCAACTTGGAAGCCAGAGGGCAAAGAAGCCCAGAAAATGTGGTTACTTATGATAAAGAGCAAGGAAAGTCAGGCTTAGTAGGACATGCCTGTAATCCCAGCACTTGGGAGGCTGAAGCAGGAGGATCACCTAGAGTTCAAGGCCAGCCTTTGCTATATAAAGAGTTCAAGACCAGCATAAACTGTGGAGTTAGAACTGTCACCAACAAAAAGAGAAAGAAAAACAGTAAAGTGAGAGATAAGCCAGAAAATGTGAGCAGAGTAAGATCATGAGGCATCACTTTTGTATGTAATCTTGGGAAAACAGAGAGTGTTTAATAGTTTTAATTATGGTCATGTTAGTGTTTTATAAAGATCACTCTGGTAGCTACAGAGGTTCAGTTTTAGGAATGAGATTTTTGGAAGCCTAGTTGTATTGGTGATTGGCTTTGAGAAACGAGAACATCAACATTCATTGTCCTCGAGATAAAGATTACCAAGGTCTCGATCAAACATCTCTATGAGAATGACAAAAAATTCTCCTGGGAAACAATCATTCTGAGTTTGAATGAACACTGAAGCTCATTTGTATTTGAACAAAATTACATATTAGACCTTTACATTAAACTTACTTCATAATATTTCCTTTCCGGCCTTCTTATGAATGGGTAAGGCCATATGACTAGATCTAATCTACAAATTATAGGCGGAAGTGGCTTGTACACTTCCAGGAAAGACCACTGACTCAGCAGTGTGAGATTCCCTAGACATGTGGCTTTCATTCTTCAGCAAGGCCAGCACCATTTGCAGTGATGGCTTTGTAGCCTGGGTCCCTGAATGAGCCATGGTACAGAATTCTCTGGCAAACCCACAGTGGACAAATAGCAGGAGCAAGAAGTAAAGCTCTAATATTCTCAGAGATTTTGCAATTATTTTTCCTGCACCATAACCTACCCACTCCTGGCTGTTACAATAGCCACATGTCCTTGAGCATACAGCTCTGAGCCTCAGTTTAGTCATCTGTAAAGGGAAGAAATAATGATACCATCCTTCTCACTAGCCTGTAATAACAACATCATAAGCTGTGTGTATGACTGTGCTTTGTTTACTGGCAACTATTTTTTTATTTGGTGAACTTAAGGTATTACCGCTTCCTTTTTTAAAGAGATGATGACTAGCAAAAGAAGAGAAAATTACTACCAACATTGCTTTATCACCACCTAAAAGAAAGTTATATTCATTTGGATTATTTTTCTATATCTACTGCCAGGTCTTTAACTAAAACTTCATGTGCCTGGAGTGATGATTAAAGCATGACCTAGCTTCTCCCTAGATAACACCAAATACACAGACACCCCAGACTCAGGGTCCCCTTGAGGAGCCTTTCTTCAGTGTGTCCATCTACACCACTGACCCATACCACTGTCAGCTTGGGCAGGAATAAAATTTCTTTTAATGTGTGTTACTCACTGCATTGTCTTCAGTCTACCAAACTTTGGATTCATTTGTTATTTCAGTTGAGAGTGCCAGAATAAATTGAGTGCCTTTTGTGTGCACAGGGCATTACTGTGCTTCTGTATAGGGTGACAATAGCTGTCAAAAGCCAAATTAGGCCCAGAACGCTTGGAAGTCAGCCTCTCGTGGATAATCTAGCATGTGTGACAGATAGGGAGCATTCATTCATTCATTTACTCAAAAAAATAGTTATTGATGCTTTACTGTGTGCTGGACTGTGCATGGTAAAGATAGACTCAATCTCTATCCTTAGTTATTTATCCTCTGGGTGGAGAGACAGAGCTTAGTGATATCATCACAGGTACATGTTAATAAGCAACCGAGGTTAAAGACGTGACAGCAACGACGCTGTGAAAGTGTCCAGGTAGTTAATTTAGTCAAGAGGTCATAGGAGTGCCCCTCAGGAAGTCACGTCTACACTGACATTTGAAGTTTACTATGTAGTGAAGAGAGAACAGTCTATGCAGAAGGAAAATGTGAGCAAAATTACTGAAGGATGAGTAGACAAAATCAAAAGGAAGTTGAAGTGGAGAAAGGACAAAGAGAAGGGACATGCTGGGAAGTGAGTTTGGATCCATACCAGTCCTAGAAGAGAATGCTCAGCACCAAGGCTTTTAAGAGCAATGGGACATCACCAAAGAGAAACACAGAAGTGTCCCACATGGCAGTAATCTGCTTGGAATGGGTTTAGTAATGTGTCCAGGTGGAATATAAGGAAAGGTCCAGAATATAAATGCTCCAAAGTCAGGGATCATTGTTCACTGAACGTACTTAATATAGTACCTTGTTTGTAGGAAGAACTAAGTAGGTACCTGTGGAATGAATAAGGAGACAAGGTATGAGGGATCCAAGGAAAATAACCATTTCTGGAGACTAGGGAAGGTTTTAGGGGCATCATGTGAGCTGTACCTTAAAGGCCATCTAGGACCAGCAAGTGTGGAAATGAAAAGTTCCGATATCCCTCCGAGGTCATCCAGGGAGAGACAGAAGGCCGGGAAGCCATGGGCCCCAAACACAATGACCAGTTTACTTTGGCTGGAAAATAAGGTACAGGAAGAGATTCATGAGAGTGCAACTGCAGGGGTATGGTAAGGTTCACTGCCAGGGGCCCACTTTGAATGCCAGTTATTTCCCAAGCTTATCCATATACCTCCTCTTGACCTTTGGAGTTCTCACTCATGGGAACTGTGTGTGCTGTAGCAGGTGGAGACAGGCACTGAGAAATCCAGTTCTTGAAAAGCAAGCAATCCACACCAATGTGGTGAGAGATTTCTCTGTTTGCATTTTATTTGGGAATTCAAGAGCACAAGCCAGCCCTCCTCAGCGCACCCTCTAGAGAGCCACCGAGATGTCTTCCCTCTATCTGACACATGGATCTCACCACCCCAGCCTGCACTTGATAGACTCTTTGGTGGGGGGAGAAGGGGAAATGGAAGTGTGTGGATGTAATCCAGAATTCCAGCACCACGCAGGAGGAAAATGTGCTGCAGCTCACTCATGCAGAACTTCTAAAGGAGTGTTTCTCCCACAGAGACTCCAGGCCTGTCTGCTTGCCACTACTAATACACAGAGAACTGCACTTGGGCAAATCAGAGCTGTTGGAATGAGTTGCTGATTGTGAGAGTCTTGGGTGTTAGTAAAGGCAAGAATAATATTCCAAATAAGCTACTTTGCTCTCTGTAGGAATGTGTCTCATTTCTTCCTAAATCTGGATATACTGGGTTCACTACAAGAGAAAAGTGTTGGGAATCGGGAGCCCCAGCTCATTTGTAATCCTGGTTTGCCATGAACTACATTAAGATTTAGTTATTTAAGCTTTCCAGCTTTCCTCCTCTATTAAAAAAATTAATTATAAAGAAGACATTAAGAAGTGGATAGTTGGGGGCCCACTGTGGCTGGGATGTGCCAATGCATTTCATTACGAAAGCAGCATTTGGGTGAGAGATTGTGAATTAGCCCTGGTATCAGGTCCCAGGCCTTTCCTCCCAGCCAGCTGTCTTTCCAGGTAAGGATTAGCTAAGTGTTCATTCTGGGCTACTCCAAATGCAGCAGCAATATTAACTAACTCCCTACAACTATCCCTGTGAGGGTATGGCTACTAGGCTAAGCCTTAAGTATCTGATGGAGAACTCTTAAAATATCTACCCCTTAGAGTCCCAAGCACAGCTGGCTTCCTTCCTCCTCTGATCTGCAGCTCTACTGACATTGGGAAATAGAAATCACGCTCAAGTCTTTGCTGCACACTGAGCATCCTGTGTCTTCTGCTTGGATCAGACTCCTCTTCCTCCATCACCTCCTGAAAGTTGTGCCCAGACAAGGCCACACACAGGTAGAAGCGCCACTGCCTTTCACAATGCAGCCAAACAGCAAGATGCTGCCTTCACCTGGTGTAACCTACAATGAAGATCATGGTATGGATAGCAGATGGACCTGAATTTAGGGTACATATGGAAAGCATCAGAATGAAATCTTGGGGCTGGTGGGTTAGCTCAGTTGTCTAAAGCATCTTCTTTTAAAAAAAAAGAAGAAGAATAAGAAGGAAATCTTTGCTGCCCCACATCTGACTCTTCATTACTACCATTGAGACCTTTTATAAATGACTAGGAAATGTCACTGGCCCATGTCCAGGGAATCTGTGGAGCATACTCTGGGTTCCTGTTGGGAACTTCTTCCCAGATCAGAAAGCACAGTGCTCCCCTAGCTCCTGTGATTCAGCTTTGGTGTATCATCTTCCATAAGAGCACCCAAGGCTGTGGGTGATAGAGGTGAGAAGAGACAAAGAGGGATTTTGCTTAATCCATGTTGCCATACGGAATACCACATACACACCAGGAAGACGCTTGAGCTTTCTGCTTGCAGGTTCACTATGGAGTCACTGGACCAATGGTTCTGCTCTGGAGAACATCTCTTTCTGTCTTTTCCCTGCCCTAGGCAGGCATGAGATAGGTGTGGCAATAATGGTGATGACAACAATCCATGTCTGTTTTCTCCTGAACATTAACATAGTGTTCAGCAGGACCCTGGTATCATCTGGCCAGGACCAAGTGTCAGAAGAAAGACCTTCCTCTCAGCCGGGAAAGGAAGATGAGGAGCATTTAGTGGGTGTCTGCGAGATGCTAGCAACTTTACTCAAAATAATTCAAGCAATCTTTCACGCTTTGTGAAGCAGGTACCAATATCACCCATTCTACAGATAAAGATGATAAGGTTCTGACTGCTAAGTCAGTTGCCCAAGAATGTAAAGATTGTTGCTGGTACAGTGGGAATTAAGAGATCTCAATCCTTTTGGATATTTGAGCCTCCACACAGCATGAAAGTGGCCTCTTGGTGGGATTGTTGTAGGAACTATCTCCAGCTTTTGCCCCAGGCCCACCATCTTACAGACACAGTTCTCCCTAAGAAATGTCCAGTCAGGCTGCCTCTTGGGATGGTCAGGAAGGAAGACAGCAAGCAGAGCACTGCTATCTCCAGAAGTACATAAGCCAGATGCCACGTGGTGGCTGGCTGGTCAGCAAACAAAACTCCTCTCCATCTAGGAGATAAGAGATTCCCCTCCCAGGTTGCTTTGGGCCTCAGGCCTGCTCGGCTCCTTCCACTGTAGGTCAATCCAAGAAAATCAAGAAGCACACATGGTTTAGGACCAAAGCCACCAGGAGGGCTCCTAAGTACCCCATGCAGGGCTGCTGCTGACAGATCCTGGAACTGTCGGGAGGTCTGAGCAGTAACCGCAGGCTCCATGGTGGGGCTGAGGCTGTCTGTCCATCTATCCACAGGAGGCTACCTGAGGGGCCGAAGCCCAGCCAGGCTGCATGAAAGGACGCAAGAAGGCCTCTTTCTTCTCTCCTTGAAAGGAAGTCAGTCTTGAAAGTGGAAATGACTTCATCTCCCATAGTTACTTTGAGCTCCTACTTAGCAGCTACAGGAGTAAATGGAGAGACTCTCAGCAGCTTTGATGATCTTAGGAAATGCTCACCCTGGCTTCACCCCTAGAAAGACCACTTCTACACAGCTCTCTATGGCCCCTGGGATGAAGGCAAGGGCTGGTCCTTCAAGAAAATGAGAGTAGAAACTTCTGTAACACCTGTTCCTTAACTGCTCTGTACCCTGAAGCCCACACAGACATTGTTAGAAGTTTTAGAGGTTTGCTTCTTGTCTTGAATCCCAGGTAAGAATTTCAGGCTGGGTGGTCAAGTGATTTCATCATGCAATCAAGACATTCAGAGGCAATAACATTCAGTAACAAGTAGGAGCATGAAATGGGGAATCTGACAACAGCTACAAAATCAATAAAGAAATCCCAGCATTAAGTGTTATAGCTGGTTTCACTCTGCCATGTTTACACAAATATTTGATCCATCTCTCCTCCTGGTCATCTTAATTTCAAGAAGAAAATACTTTCAAATTTTGCTTTCCTATTGTACCCCCCACTGAGAGTCCCTGCTGTCAGCAGCATCACCAGGCTCAGGAAACCTCAGACTCAGGATAAATGTTCAAAGACAGTAACAGCAAGGCCCCAGACATTGCTGGGGGCTGGGAGGGAGCCTGGCCTCAACATCAGCCTTATTATAGTAATCACTTCCTTTTCAGTTTAAAGAATACCAATAATTTTTCTTTAAGTGCATTTTTGTATAGTTTATTTGCCTATTAAACCATGGAAAGAAAGAAGCAGAAATTAGGCACCTTTAAAAAAAGAAATCAGTCACCTTTTATTATTAAGCAAATAAATGTGCAACAGCCACTGGTGACATGGGCGAAACAGCAAGGGGAAGCAGAAACCTCACAGAAGCAGCAGGAGGAGGGAGTCTCTGCCCTCCGGTGAGCACCTGCCCTCCCTCGGCCCCATGTTTCTGGTCTACAGACTTGGAATGACTAGGCATGACAGCACCTCCTCAGCTTAAGGATTATTCCGAGCTCCAGTTTAGAGCCTGTATGTGAAATGGTGAAATGCCTTCGTCAACTCTATACCTTGATTTACAAAAGGATGTTCATTAAATTTACCAGGATTTAATTGAGCAAGAAGTGATTCACAGATGTATCAGCCTTCAGAACCAGAACAGGTTCAGAGTACTTGCTTTCCCAAATGAGGGCTGGCAGTGAATGAGCACAGAGAACAGAAGTCATGGTGGAGACCACTGAATCGCTTACATCTTACATCTTACATCATTTGAGCATGGTCTGATTGGCACTTACAGTCCACTGAGGCTTAGCTACTCTGATTGGTTGAGACTTGCTATAGAACTTGTTACAAAAGTATAATACCATTGGAGTGGCAGGGTAAGCGCCTGCCTGGCAAGCAAAAGTTCCCGTGCTCTATCCCTAGTACCACGTGCTATGCCGGCATGTGGGTTCACTGTGAGGACCTGGAAACCGGGTGTAGTGGCACACACCTGTAATTCCCCACTAGGGAGGCTGAGACAGAAGGATCGCTACAACTCTGAACTGTGTAGTAAGACCCTGTACCACCCCCCCAAAAATGTGTAAAACTGTGTCAAGCTTTCAATAACTTTACATATTAAGATCGGATGTCCTTCATTACCTAAGGACTGTAGTGCAGAGGGATTCTCAGGACAAATTTAGTTTAATTTAACCACCTTCTGCAGTGTGGAGCATGACACACAAAAAACATGTGGCCCTTAATATGTTATTTCTAATGAAGAAAATATTCTTTACAATGGGACTGCTGGACTTACTTAAAAAATAAGATTTTAGCCATTTTTGACTATTTTTTAATAATTTTATTGAGAAACAAATAGCAATGAGACAGTTTCAAAACTGATTAGTAGGACAGTTTCAATAATTAATACATTGCACATTGTTTTCTTCTTAGTGGTTAATCATAGTGCCAGATGCCTATTAGTACAAATCTTTCTTCTCACTGAATTAAGAAAAAGTAGCTGTATATCTATCCCATTTTGAATATAGAGATGCAAAATGGTCCTTCATTTGTATCCCCTTTTTTGTTTAGTTTTGTCTGAGAAGGGTATTGTCATTTAAGTATTGTAGGTGCGTGAATTCAGCAAAATAGTCCAATATAGTGCAGTAGCCCATAATAGTAGTGGGTTATCTGTAGGACTGACAATGTCAGTTGTTGACTTGAGACTTTTACAGCTCAGTATATTAATATGGCTTTAC
Organism: Octodon degus; assembly: GCF_000260255.1. Classification (NCBI taxonomy): domain Eukaryota; kingdom Metazoa; phylum Chordata; class Mammalia; order Rodentia; family Octodontidae; genus Octodon; species Octodon degus. The sequence goes on from NW_004524670.1 coordinate 8,390,912, forward strand.
TTTTTATACTTTTTTTTATACCTTTCTGCTGGATGGTTAACACCAAGATAAAGCAAGACCTATATAACAAGAAATGTAACTTTTGCATCTGACAAGATCAGTCAAATCTCCTCAGGATTTATCCAGAAACCCTGTACCACAGTTTGTAGATTCTTTGTCATTGTCAGCCATGTGGATGTGTTGCACCCATTGCTTGACCAATTTTCTCTCTGTGAAAGCCTGAGAAAATGTTTTCTCTCCATGTAACTCTCCTTAGGCACACTCTACATCATCGATCACTTTCCACTGTGACCCCATAATCTCCTCACCAGAAAATTTGGGACACAACTGAGTTACATGATGTTATAGTACAGGTTCTCCTATTAAAAGAATGTGTACAGTAACAATGAAGATATTAAACATAGGAAATCAGACCCGAATGTTACCTAAATGCTTTACAGCAATGCATCCTTTCAATCATCAGGTGCTCTTCTGGGTAACAATGGGGAAACAAAGGCAGAGGCCTTCCATTTAGGAGAGCTCACAGTCCAGTGGAGGGAGCAGGGAGAGAGTTAACAACAACTAGTACTGAAGGGTGAGACAGCCCCCAGCGAGGCACCTGTCTAAAGCTGTATAGTCTGGATCGAAATCCTCAAATAGCTCCCAGAAGGCAGAGCGTGTTCCCTTGAGTTCACAACAGGGCACCCAGGTTCACCTCTTGTTCCAGTCTCCAGGTGTCTGTGGTGTGAGATTTGCTTGGCCTGACCCTTCCTTTGCACTTGTTTCTTAGGTGCACTTGTCACTGCCGTCTATGGCTGCATTCAACTTTTCCTGGCTTTCATGCAGCGGAAGTGATGGTGCCATGGCTAACATGAGGCTTCAGTGCTCAGCGCCTGGTGCCACTCCCAGATGCTCACACTAATGTCCCAGGGGCTGTGCCAGGGAGTGCCAGGGGGAAGAGTCAAGCTCAAAGTACGCCTTGACCACTGTGGGGGAGCTGTTCCTCCCTGCTGCTCCTTGTGTCACTGAGGCAAGGAGGACCAGGGTGTGCCTTCAGGTCAGTCTGGGGAATGCCCCGCTTCCCCAAACATAGCATGCAATTATACCAGAAGAAGGTCACGGGGCTTGGTCTTGTGAGCAAATAACGCTGTCACTGTATAATAGGAAGCTAATGATTTATGTCATTTTCCTCTAACCCTTACTTTCACAAAGCTTCATTACTCACACTTGGGACAAAGGTCTGAGTAAGCTGGGGGCAGGGTTACATACAAGTTGTGGCATGATGTGCTTCATACCTTCTGCCCAGACTTTCTTGCCTTCATTTGGGTTGAAAGCTCCTAACTCTTTCCTGTAAGGCTGTGCTCAAAAGCCACCTGCTGTCTGCCCCGTGCACATGTAGGGCTAACTGAACCACACACAGCTCAAGCTCCAAACTGTATTAACCTAGCTAGACATGAAAAGAGAGGGCCCAGTGGATGCCACCATAGGAGTTGTTACAGAAAAGAAGAAAATAGAAAGGGGCATGAGGTAGGAAAGGGAGCCTTCCACCAAAATATCATGTCTAATACTTTTACCCATTATACTTCGCTTTGGATCCCCATAAGACATGTAACCTATTAGAAGCTTGAGAGTTTTATGTGTCTTGTTCAGCTCAAACTATCCCACAGCCATATGATCACAGTATGGATTTTTTTTTCACCTTCTTACATCTATTACAAATCATTAGAAGACACAATGAGAAATAGTAACATAGTCCATTTCAGCTACATAACATTCCATAAAATAAGCATAATTTTTCCATTTCACTTATTTATTTATTTATTTATTTATTTATTTATTTATTTGGTACAGGATCTTGCTACCCAGCTTGGACTCATAGTGATCCTCCTGTCTCAGCATCCCCAGCACTGGGATTATGGGCATGTGCCACCATGCCTGGTTTCAGTGGCTGGCCCAGCACGTGGGGTTCCAGGTCGGCATGGCATATGGTACTAGGGATCAAACCCAGGTCCTTGCGATTACCAGATTCTCAAGGTGCTTAGACCACTGAGCTATCTGCCCAGCCCAATTTTTTTTGCATTTTATATATGATAAAATTAAGTTATCTAGGGATTGATTGAGTGCATAAATTTACCTAGCTAGCAAGTAACAAAAGCTTGAGATTAGAACCTAAGGATTTGAACTGCTAATCTAGATTTATTTCCATTAAAACCAAATAGGTAGAGAAACGAAGACAAGAAAAGCAGGTTAATTGTGTTGAATCATTAAGCAGAAAGGATTGCAAAGAGGAAGGAAAGGGAGGAAAGGAGGAGCCTCCTCTGTTACAGATGAGTCTAAGTCAGCAGGTGAGGAGCAGAGAGCTGGTGTTAGTGGCTCATCCGCCACTGGAATCTGACAGAAATGACTATTGCAAGCTTCAGGGAAGTGCAAAGACCTCTCCAGAATTCCTGTCTGTGCTTCATTGGTTCGATCCCTCAGTGTTCAAACAACAAATTACAATGGAGCACCTGCTCTGTTGCAGCTCTTTCTGGATCCCATGACAAGACGTAACTTTTGGCCTCCAGCAGCTTCCAGTCTTCAGACTTTGACTTACAGCCATAAAAATGTGATAATTTACCCTAAATCCCAGGCCTTTCTCTGGCTGTCATGATTTGTACATTCTATTCCCTCTCAGAGCAATGTCTTCTCTTCTTCCCTTTGCAAAAGTCTTGCTCAGCTTTCCAAGCCCAACCTCATGGGTCTCAACCAATGCAGCCTATCCCAGATCCCCCAGGGTAGGTGTGGCTATGAAACCCCTTGAGCCCCTGCTCATGCTGCTTTGCCCTTGGCTATTGTTTCAGGCACTGTGATCTTTGTGGAGTTCTCATCCAGAGTTGCTCCTGACACTGAATGAGGGACATCCTAAGAGTAGAAAAAGTCTACCATCTTCCCAAGCCACTTTTACTTGATTTCCAAATCAAAGCAGGGGAGAAGAACACAGCTGTGCAGTGATGGGAAAGATGTGAACTGATCCACAAATTCTTGTGGGAGAGGAAATAGAGAAAAGTATGAAAGGGATCTGTGTGCTTTTATAAATCAAAAGAATCCCAGCTGGTATTTACTGCCTCCATTCTGTTAATAAAGTACAGTGGTCACAGCCCCGCATGTCAGAGTTGGAAGCTAGCATTCTAGCATTCTGTTATCTGAACTAGTGGTGAGATCTGAAAGATGTGCTAGTCTAAGAGAAAAGATCCTAAAAATAAAATTGTCAGAGCTTGCATAGTTCTGCCAAGGAAACCAACACTGAGGCCACCATGGCTAGAGGACAGATCGAGAAACAACCTCTGCTCTTTGGAGGGAAGATTCCCTTTGGGGGAGGGAATCATTGTCACTTCAAGTCTTTCAGTGCCATCTGCTTTGCTTCCACATGTGCTAAGAGATTACCAAGGATTAATTTCCTTTCCTTGCTAATCTGCCAGTACAGCCTAATGAGGAAGAACTTGGCATACAGTAGCAAACTTGGCTAGATTCAAACTTCAGCACCACCATTTTCTTAGAGATCTTTGGACAACTAGCATAATCACTCAGGCCCTTAGTTTTGCATCTCTGAAACTGTAACATAGGGATAAACATTGCAAATGGGTTGTGGAATTAGATGACATAAATACACAGGAAGTACACAGTACTTAGAACATCATAATCCTTAACAAAAGGCAGGGACAGGTATCAATACATTTTTACTGCTACTTCCTTGATATGTATCTAGAAAGCATTTTTTGTCTTTTAAAATTCAGGCATTGAGCTTTATCTTCTAACCACCAGCATAAGGAGGAAGGATTTTCTCAGTATGAGAGTGAGCTTACTAAGGGCAGTGGTAACAAACCTATGGTCTCAGAAGGCTGTTTGTATCATTGAAAGCCCTAAAATGTTCACCATCACTGGTCTAGGGAAACAGTAGATGATGTTCTTAGCCCTCACAACCTAGAGTCAGTACTCAGTGGCATACAATCCCTGAGAGAACTTCTGTGTCAGCCTGAAGCCACATACTCCCAGCCACTGGCCGGTCTCTCTCTTCTAAACAACTATTTTTTCTTTGTTTCTGGGAACTGCAAATTCTCTTTTAGGTGAATGTCTTGTGTGGCAGATTACCTAATGGGCAACTTGTAACACCCAGCTGAACTAAATCAGCATAGTGCTGGGTGTGGAGGGCCCACCTGGGGATTGTTGCCAACAGCATAAAAGGAGAGCTAGAGAGGAACTGTTGACTCTCCTAGAGAAGCTTGTAAGAGTGGTTTTCCTCATATGAACTCAGCTGTTCTCTTCATCATAGGAGCTCAGGTCCTTGCTGTCACTGAGGATGTCTGCAGTTCTTTTGGGGGAACTCTGGTTCTTACTCTGGACATTGCTTCCTGGCTCCAGTGTAGGTCCCTCAGCCTGCTAGCACAGATCCTTCAGCCATCTGGCATGGACTTTCTCCCTTTCACGGCTGACCTTTGGGCCTTCCCAGTATAGATCCTTGATACAGACTTGCATGACACATTGTCCTGGGCTCTAGGCCTTCAGTTGGACTCATGATGGACATTGTCATGGGCTCTAGGTCTTCAAATAGACTCTTGATGGATGTTGCTGTAGGATGCAGACTCTCAGCTGGATTCTTTGAGTCTCTAGTTTGTAGGCAAATCTCCCATACTCTTTTTCATTCGACTTTTTGGGTGCATGTCATAAAATAATCATAAGAATTACATGTCCTGTATTAAATCTTTACCCTTGAAAACCCTGACTACAACACCTCCCCTACTGGGATATTAGGAACTGAAGCCCAAGGCATAGATCCTCCCCTTCTCTGTTACCTGAGGATCTGGCTCAGCTCAGGTTTTCTTCTGTGTGGAATGCACAAATAACTTCATCAGGGAAATGAGAGTGAATTGACTAAAGATAATTTTGATTAAGTCTATAAATGATATTGTCTGATGGTGCCAGAGTAGAAGATTCTAGTTCCTTTTGTATCTTATTTTCTTAATTCTAATTACCTGAAGATATTCATTATCCCAACAATGTCCTCTTCTTCTCATTGTCATTTTCAGTCTTCTCTTAATGCTCTACCTCCTGTTCTAAAAGTCCAAAGCAGGAATATCAGCAAGCAGATGTGTACAGCACAGGCTAGTGCAATAGCACTCATCTTCCTAGATTCCACAGAGGATCTTTCTAGAAAGCTCAGTAAGAACTGACTCAAACCTAGATTGCCCACAGAGTACCTTAGTTTTATAATATCAAACAGAAGAATGGCAGCTTAATTTGTAAAAAGAATACAAAATCCAGTTAGAGAAAGAAGTGGTTACCAGGATGTCAGCTGTAATGGCACCCATTAGGTCTCTCAAGTCTCAAGGGTTTAATATTACAAACATGTCATGGCACATAGTTAGTGCAGGTCAGTTATACCTAGTCATTCGGAGATCCAGGCTGGAGAGGAGCAAAGCATCATGTTGTGACGTCACCATTCCAGGATATGGCTTCTGGACTCATTGCCATCCTAGCAGATGGACCCTGGATTCACTATCACCCAAATATATGAAACTGGAGTTCTCTCTGCAAAAGCAGTAGTAGAGAGACTCATCTTCACTTTTAAGAACTTGGACCAAAAGTGACATACATCATTTCCACCCAGAGTTCATCAGTCAGTCTGAGCTGATGGCCCATTTATTTGCAAGAACATTAGAACACAAAGTCCTTGATGCTCAAGAAGATGAGACTATGTACTCAACTGACAGTTTTCTGCCACAATTTTAAAATATCGAAGGCATAAATCAGAATATAGTGTCAACTGGCTCAAATTTCACTTACATTATTGATATATTTTGACCTAGTTCTACTCCCATTAAAATGGGAATAGAAACCTTACACCAGGATTCACTGGAACCACCCTAGTTACAGTATTGCTTGATTTCATTATGAAGACTTCTCAGTGTAAGAACAACCTAGCCATCATAAGTCAACAGTCCCCTCAAGTTAGGGAAAAATCTGAAACTACATCAGAGTTGGACTCTTACTGTCAGTGGGGGCTTTTGTATAATATTTGAAATGCAATCCTTTTCATAGGAACAGCAAGAAGTTTTTTGGTTCAGAAAATCACCTCCACTCATTCTCTCCCCCCAAAAAGCTATAGAGAATGAATGAGAGAGTGAAAAATAGGAGCATTTTGCTGAAAGGCATACCAGGAAAACCAATTTTTACACTCCTTTCAAATGAGACTGTGCAAATATATTATATTCCTGAAAGTTATCTTCTGAACGTGAGTGACTTACACTATCCAATTAGCAGAGATGGAAAAACTGTGAACTAGACAGCTGTTAAAATACACTGAAATGTTTCATTAGAGTAGATGCATATAAAGAATTCTTCATTTTAAATATAAACATTGACTGAAAGGAATCCAATTTAATAGAAAATCAGTTTCTTTTCTACCCAACTAAAATAAATGTTGAGCAAAACATTTATATGAACACATGTCAAGTTAGCTGCCTAAGACAACAGTGTCTCAACTTAGGCCACAACATACTATAATTCCAACAGAACTAGGGCCAGCTATGTCACTCATTACATAAAAGGGAATGCCTTCATGTAGACAATGACCCTGAACTTGGAAACAATAGTATTGTAAGTACTGGTGTAGCAAGTTCCTTACCAACTTGAACAACATTTTAAATCATCAAATGTCATTTACAATCGTTACTTTCAAATATTTATTGGATGAAATATGTACATACTATATCTGTGGTATCCAGCATGGACCAGCCCTGTAGATAATAAGTCTTGAATTGGTTAGCAGGAAAAAGACTTGAACTTGAGTCAAGTAACGTCAACATAAAGAGGGACAACTCAACAAAATATGCTTTAGTTTTCCCTTCTCCAAAACAGGGATGCTAGCGCCTCTCCTGCTTCCACAACAGAGCTTTGGAGATGACCAAGATAGAACAGAGAGAGACCTTTGAACTCCTGGAGAGGAGACAGAGAGAGAAACCAAAACTATTATTATGTGTCTTTGCTGAGTGACAACAGGTGATTTTCTCCACCAGGAAACAGTCTCCAATCTTGAGAATTCACATTGTCCATATCAAGAAAATGCTGCCATACTGACCTGTTTGCTAACGTCAGACAGAACTTGGCAACACATTTAGTTAACTGAGTTCATTAGGCTTAAAAGTACAGTAGTGGATGAACAGGAAAATACTGAGCAGGCCTCCCTCCTGCATTGGGTGTGGGAGTGACAGAACACGTTTGGGTGCTGAATCATCAACAACAAAAGAGGACTAAACAGAAGCATCCTGCTCAGCTTTCATGCACTTGTGATCTTCTTGGGATTTCCCATTTTCTGTTCCCAATGTCCAAAGGGAGAGCCTTTTTCTTCTAGGAAATGTGAATCCAAGATCATTTTTTTAAGAACTTTTTTGGCATCTGGCCAATAGTTTTCCAGCAGCTGTACTTTTATTGCTAATAAATGAGATGTCGCTGGTTGAATTTTGTTTTTTTGAAGAAAGAAAATTTCATTTTTTACTTCTATAATGGGAAAATAACATCCAAAGACAGTAGATTTTAAACTAAGAGCTCACTGCCAAGTGCACGGCCCTGAGTTCAAGTCCCAGTACCAAAACCAAGAACAAACAAACAAAAAAGCCCTAAACTAAGCCCATTGAGATGACAGGGAAAGAGATGTGTTTTCACAGTGGCTCCAAAAGGCAGTGAATCCTCACACAGGCCCACAGCCTAAAAGAGGAAACTCATGAAACCTATTAGTAAAACAAACTTTATTTTTCTGGAACATTCCCTCTGCAGCTCCGGGATGGAATTTTGAACAGTGAGCACACTACTAGGAAGAACAGGAGACTTTGTCTTCCAAGAAGCTGAGGCCTCTCAGTGTGCTCTGACTCATTAATCCTCACAGTTAATCTAGAAGGGCATCAAAAACAGCCATTATTTTTCCCATTGTGTGGATTTTATAGGCTCCAACATTTGCCTGAGGGTAACAAGACACATTTGTGGTGGCACTGATCCTCTAGGAGCAGCCAGACCCCTGGGAAAGTATTGCTTTCTTGCAGGTTCTTTGTGTCATCATGGGGCCACTCACTCACATGCACAAGCAACCACTGGATTCTGACTCTCTGACAGCCATGTGCTAGGACAGGGATCCAACCAAGACAACGTCCCATCCCAGGCAAATGGAGGAGACTGGGAAGTAACTGGTAATTACAAGTATCCCCCCAAGCCATAGGCATCATAACTGCTTAGATACATGCCACATATACATGCCACATATAAAGTGATTTGGGTCCGTGTTCCAACTCAGCTTCACATTTGCATGTTTACATGACTTATTATTTCCTCCTATTATTATGCATAATTTAATCACTTATTGTTGATATTCCTGAATATACACACAAGTCCTAGAATATAAATTCTGTGATGACAGATATTTTTGTCTATTTAAGGGTAGAACTTCAAAACCTAAATGAGTGCCTAGCAAGTAGCAGGTACTGAATAAGCTTCTGTAGAGTGAATGAATTCATTGTATATCCCTGGGAAGTCTGCTTACTCTCTTTAAGCCCCAGCCTTCACATATAAAACACAGATGATGCCTGAATGATTGGATTATATAATATAAACATACCCAGCACAGAGCCTAGCCCTTAATAAATAAAATAAGTGTCCATTAGTGTTCAATATTGGCAATGCAATACGCTTTGGAGTTGAAGAAGTGTTGATGAATATTAACTGTCTCTGCTGCAGAATTATCAGGGAAACTGTCAAGTTGAGTTCTGAAGAATGAGTAGCAGAATATGCTAGAAAAAAGGAAAAGGACTCAAAGACCAAGAAAGGCCAAGGAGCCCCCAAGCTGCTCTCAAGCTCTAGTGCCTAAAATAACACACTCTTCTTGGGACACAACCTTCCGTCCTTGTTCCTGAAGGGTACCTGCTCCAGGGTTGGTCTCAGGACCCTAAAGAAGGTAGAGGTCCCCTAATTCCTCTGTCCCAGAGGCAGCTTCATCTCCAAGGACTGTGCAGCATACTTCCTTGAGGGCCCTGCCATGCCTGGATTCTGTGTTCACGGCACAAATCTAGAGAGATGGAGCTGGTCACATAGTGACTGCAGCAAGTAAAACAAGAGGCTTTCCGCTCGATGACACACCTCTGATTCAGTCTGCCCTGACAAAGCTGGAGATTAAGTTTCCTTGCCTAAAGCTTCAAGGAGAAATATGACACCCTTTGCTGGCTAAGAGTGGAGCATGCTTTATTAACCCAGCCTTAATTATATTCCATTTTGAGATTCAATAGTTTCGATTGCAACACCACATGAAACCAGGCTGAGTTGCACCCCATGGGACTCTGTCCATGAGCAAGATCAGAAAAGTGCCTAGGAGCCAGTGACCTGCTTACGCCAGCCCATCAGAGAGCCAGCCAGGAGCCTGTGCCCAGCTCCAGGGTAGCCCCAAGGTGGCCCAGCCAGGCTAGGATTGGGCTGGCAGGGAGATGGATAAACAAAGCTTGCCTCCACTTACGAAATAAATGATGTTTCACTGGAAAGCCAGAAGAGAATATGCAGGGCTTACACATGATCCCTAAGTTACCAGGGAACACAGTGAATGGGACTGTCCCCACTCATATGAAATTTGCTTTGCAAATGATCATCACCTTCCCTTTCTTCTCCATAAGCTCCATTCTAGAAAAAGCAGAAATGGCCTTTTTTTTCCAATGGAGAGAGCAGAATCAACCTGACTTGAAGGAGGGGAGTAAATCGTGTACTTGTGCTTTAAGGCTAATCCTTTGCCCAATCTTTTTCCTGCCTTGCAACACTTTTTTTTTAATAAAGTCACCAAGACATCCAGTTGGTCCAAGGGCTGAGTGCGTCCATCATAACATCAAAATAGCTACCTAATATTAAACATTTACTATGTTAGGGAGTATGTGGAGGGTTTGTCATGAATTAGCTCATTAAAGTATTGTAATAGCTTTATGAAGTAGGCATATGAGGTAGCCAGAGGTGGGGCTCATACCCGATCTACATGAGGTCCAAATGAGCCCTCTTCCTGCTATACTCTGCCTCCACAGAGTTGTAGGACCACAGAGGAAAGGAAGGAAGCATACCTGAGTCATTCTAGGCCACCCCATGCAAGCTGAATTCTAATGGATGGATGGTAGGATTTAGTAATGTCTATTAGTTAATTAACTAATTAATTATATGGGCAATTTTAAAGAAACTTTGACTGGGAATAAAAGGGCTAGTCAGAAGCGAGCTCTATATAATATACATGTAGACAGTAATATACCATGTGGATCTGAGCCAGGGACATCCCCCCTGGACACTCGTCTTATGATTTCAAAAGCGAAGTTGTGAGGCTAAGTGATCTCTGAAGGCATCTACTCCAGGGTCTTACAGCAAGCTTGCCTCACCAGCCCCTGTTGGAGAGCCTGTGTTGGAATTTTGTTCTGTTCTCTCCCTTCCCACCACACACCTGAGAACCATGTACAAAAGTGGGCCCTTGTCCTGATAAATACTTCAGTCCAAGCTCTGGTGAGTCATATTCCAAGTTAGGCAGTTATGTAGGTGTGCACTTGAGTTACTGCTAAGCACATGCAACTGGCCACCATCTATGGAAGGAAGAACAGTTAGCCCAATGAGGAAGCAAGGCCCTCTTTGGGATCTCACATGAGAAGGAGCCTTTGTGACTGGTCACTCCTCTCCTCAATCAGGTGGCAGGCAAATGTCCAACAGAGCCTTCCTAGACACAGATGAAGGACTGAGAATCCGAGGCTTCTCATCTAGCCATGTCACTACAACAAAGAGGTCATGTTGCCACGTTCAGTTAGTCATTTGTTAGTATTAACACTGTACTAAGTACCAGATGAGAGAAAGAAAAGATAAGGAGGGAGAAATGAAGTATTCTTACCTCAAGAAGCTGCAGTCCTGGAAGATGAGACCACAGTCTAGGCTGGATTCATCCGACTGAATAAAGAAAATACTTCTTCTAACTGGGGAACAGGGAAGGAGGAAAGGCGGCTGGAAATAGGGGCTGGTTTCTCAGCACACATGATTCTTGATCAATACTTTGATAAAGGAATGGGCTTTGACAGGTGGAAGTGAAGGAAGAATATTTTACTAAAGGCAAATGATTAACAAGTGTTAGCTGTCTCCCTGTGATGAGTACACATATGTAGAGACACATGGGGAGACCAGACTTAGAATATCCCTTTTCCACACCTGCACACACTCAACTAGATTTCTATGAGCCCGGCTCTGTGAGTTCTCTCTACCCATTAGGACAGCCAGGTCACCAGTCTCCAAATGGCAAGATCAAAACACGTATCTCTGTTAAGTACAATTTAAACCATATGCTTCTGGCTTCTTTCTGCTTAGTTCATCAAAATTATCTGTCATACTTGACTTTAGATAGCCGAAAGCCTTCCAGGGTTGTTTTTTTTTTTTCTTTTGACACATAGGAAGTTGTCTTTTTCCAAGGAAAAACACACTGAAACCACAACAGATTCTGATCCATTCAGAAAGAGTTGGTTTTTCAGATTCATGTGTGAAATCTCAAAGGGTAGATATTCCTCCAATTCAATTTTATAGGTTCTGCATAGTCCTATACTACGAAGTTTCCACTATTTTAAGAGTTACTCTAAAACTTAATGTGAGGATATGGTTTAGTAATGTAATTCCAGGTATAGCACAATGGTCAGCACACTAAACCCGAGAGTCAAATCCAGCTCCCCAATTGATTGATACATAACCCACAAGCTAAGCATGTCTTGGTTGGTTGGTTGTTTGGTTGGGTTGAGATTTTGGCACTGGGGACAGAATCTAAGGCTTTACACGTGCTAACCAAGCATCCTGTCACTGAGCTATACTTTCCAATCCATAGATTTTATATTTCTTAATGGTTGAGAAAATAATGTTTTATGACATGTGAAACTTATACAAATTCAGATTTTCCTGATTAAAGTTTATTCAGACTTATCCATGTCCATTCATTCATTTATTATCTGTGAGCAGCACTTCACTGCAGTCACAGAGTTGAAGTGTTGGATGGAGATCATATCAATCACAAAACCTAACATATGCCCTAATCCTTTCCAGGATATATTTGCCAACACCTGCTCTGAGATGATAGACTGATCTCACAAAACTGGATGCTACCAGTTTTATTTTTCTTTTAATTTTTTAATCATTTATTTATTTATTCATAACCTCACTACATAGCTCAGATTGGTAGTGATCCTTGGTCTCAGCCTCCCCTAGGCTGAGATTACAGGCATGTGTCACCACTCTGTTTCAGTGGCTGGCACAGTGGGCCACACTGCCCTTTGTCCTTTGTTTTTGAAATGAATCCATTGGGTCCTTCAATTCCTCAAACATAAAGTAATATACTCACCATTACATTTGAGGAAAAATTAAGTTACCACTAATCTTAATCTAAATGTTTGACAAAAATGTAAAGGGTTCTCCACATGTTTGTTTTAGCATACTTGTGTCTTTGTAGACTTTGTCGCTTCCTTGGAGAAAGTTTTAATCTTCCCTATGATTGTATATTATCACCTATTCTTAAAGGACAGAGAAAGTTTTATAGAATTCTTTCAAGGAGATTGGGATACAGATCTAAAAAATTGTGGAAAAAATGTCTGTATTTCAAGCAGCAGTTAAGATCATATTTGGATGTTTGTCATCTTGAATTAAATGATGATCTTATTCAAAATGAACAATATGTTTTTTGTGAAATGATGTAAAATACAGCAATGCAATGTGATGGTCTTTTGCAGCCCAGAAGATTAAGGGCATATCCTCTCCTGAAATTAATGGAGGATCCTGCTGTACATTATCCAAAAAAGCAGGTAAGCTACATACGAGGACTAAGGAGGTGAGACTGGTCTGGTACAGGTTTGGGGAAGGACAGGAGAATAAAATCCTACCATCATTCTGTGCCTTTACAAACTGAGGTGTAGACTCTATGAAGGAGACAAGGTCAAAGAGATTCCCAGACAGAAAATGTCATGGGCTCCTTGCAGTGGAAGGGCTGGACAATGATCATTCAGAGACCTAAGGAAGGTGAGTCTTGACCTATAGTCTCTGAAAGCTGTTATATAAAGCAATATCTTTTTACTGTTCTCTGCTTGAACAGACTTCTTACAATCCCCAACACTTGACTAAAGTTTGTTCAAAATTTGCAACCTGGGCTCAGCTGTGCTGTGATAAATTAAGACCCTACTCATCCTGAGAGAAAATAGTACAGAAAGTAGGGCCTTCTCCAGAGAGCAGGGAGCAATCCCAGTATTTCCCTAAGGATGACAGTGCTCAACAGAGTAGTGACTAGCAGTGATAGAAGTGCCACAGGATGGCAATGGGGTCAAAGCAGGGCTGCGTGGGATCTGTCTACTTACACACATAAATCATTGTCCAGAGGGCCTTTGAAACTAACCGCAACACTTCCAAGAGAATGTTCAGTGACCACGGAAGCCAAGAAGTGCTCAAGTCGGCAGCAGCACGTGATAAAGGAATGATGCACCCTCATTTCATGGTCATGGGTTGATGAGACCTGACCATATCAGTCACTTCTGCTGACAGCCTCCAAAAGACTCCAAGCTCCTTCGGAGTGCTCTTCCTTATCATCTTTCCACCCACCCAAGCTAGTGTAATTCCAGCTTCAAAGATTTGAGTACAACTGGTGTATGGAGCAGAAAGGTGCAGAGGTGCTTCACATGCATTTTCATCATAAATGACCCCCATCTGTTCAATTTCTGTGTGTAAATGACACACAGATCAATTAGCCAACTGCAAAGTGGTCCCCCTTTCCCCTTGATGCAGCAGACAATCACAGTCTCCAGCTCCAGTGTTCTCTGGCCACACACTCCACCAGGCAGGATAGCACCCAAAGGGCCAAAAATTGGCCATGGAGGGGTGGACAGGTCTCACAGTGCTATGTAGCCATCCACAATTGTCTTAGTCAATAAACAGATAAATGGTATTTCTGCAGCATGAGAAAAGGAAATGACTAAGAAAAAATGTCTGAAAAGACACCTCGGGATTGAGAAGCCACAATCACTATCAACTTCATGGAATTATCTCATTAAAGGAAATTATTGGTCATCCTCTGACAGCCCAAGCATCCAAATTTGTTGATGAGAAAAATAAGGTTCCAACAGGTGGCATGAATTGTCCCAGACAACAAACATAAGACTTACATTGTGACTTTCAGCTAAGCCCCCAGTTCACTTCACAAAGCATCATGTTATTATCAAAGAAAAGAAGTTACCCGCCAACCTACTGAGTTAACATCGCATTTCTTTACAAAGTAGGCAGAATAGAGTAATGAAAACTATTAGAAGAAAATGTAACTGTTAATCTGCAATGAAAATGGGGGGGGGGGGCAAAATGCACTCAAGTGTGAAGCCTTGTTCCCTGTTGCTGAACATACACTGAAATCAAGATATATGCCATGTTGTGCCCCATGAAACTGGGCTGGATCATATTGAAGATCTTCTGTCATGCTGTGTGGCTTCCCATTTTATATGATAATGATGAGCTGAGGAAGTAAGAGTACACACACACACACACACACACACACTCAACCCCTAACTACACTCAAATTTTTCAAAGTCAAAAGGAGGTTAAACTCACTTCTCCATTGTTTGGCTGTGAAATTCATATTTGTTCATTTTTCCCCCAATGTTTGTCTTGAAGTATTCCTCATGGACTGGACCACTTTTAAGAAGCAGTTGTACAGCAATGAAAATTCCAGGGCCACTCTGCCAAGGGTACAGAAACAGACCATTCAGAGTATCATCCACTCGGACCAGGGTGCTGGCTGCCAAAAGTCCTTCCGGGAGCAAGGAGAGCTAGTGAATAGAATTTGCATGGAACAGCTTAAGCTGATTTGAGCATCCCAGCCAAACATCTGTGCTGACATCTCTTTCCTTTCATATCTCTCCTTATTGTTACCAGAGTGACCTCTCTAAAGTGCATGCCTAATCATGCTGCCTCCTGCTTACAGGCTCTGGATGATTCCCTACCATCCATAGGATCATTCCAAACTCCCTGAAAGGATCCACAAGGCTCTTCTCAAAGTGGCTTGGGCCTACCACTCCAGTGTCCTTTCCTGACACCTCACTAACAGAGCCTACACTTCTCCATATCATCTCTAAACTTTAACCAAGCTAAAAAAAAAAAAAAAAAAAACAAAAAACAAAAAAAAAAACTAGCTGCTTCTCAAGACCACAAATTACTTTCCTGCCATTGTTTCTTTGAAAAAGTAGCACTCTTCCTGTAAGATTGGCAGTTGACAAAGCCCAACCTTTCAGTATCCAGCTCATATATCCACGTAACTGAAGCATTTCCTCCTCCACCACAAACCAGGTTGATGACATGCACTTCATATTAGAGAATGGAGGAGTTTGTACCATTGCTAATGTAAAGGAGACCACAAACTTCCTGCAGGGATAGAATTGCACCATATTTATCTCTGCATGCTCAACACATGGCAAGTATTCACTACATGATACTGAATGAATGAATAAATACTGATTTGTTTATATATGTAACTAAGCTAGCACGATTGTCAATGTCTTTGTAGTCTACCAGAACTGTCCAACTTGCAGGCAATGTTTACTCCTCAATTATGTAACCATGGTATACTGCAGTCTTTCCCACAGGATGAGAAAGAATTTAAGAATCTCCAAATTATGTGTAAGAGGATTCTATACAGACACAGATTAAATAGCACTGATTGGCATGTTGGAAAGCTATTTGTCTTCCAGCCATACTCCAGTACTTGTGTTAATATACAGGAAAAATATCTTAGTTGGATGCCACATGACTCTCCAAATATACACTAAAATTTCTCTTTTTAACAAAGAAGAGGAGAATTTAGACTCAGAGATGTCAACAAGAATCAATACTTAGCTAAAATATAAAAGCACTGTTTCATTTTCATGATTCCTTTTCTTTTGTGAAAAGCAATACTAGCTTTTGTTTACTGTAGCAATATAAAGTTTTCTTGTTAAGTATATTTATTTAGGTTTTAAATGAATCTTTTTTTGCTTCATAAACATAATTTATTTTTTATTTACATTTATTTATTTTATATTAATTTCATTGAGAAACAAGCAGCAATGAGACAGTTTCAAAACAGGTTAGTAGGATAGTTTTGAAACAGGTTAGTAGGACATTTATAATAATTAATATATTGCATATTGAAATGAATCTTGTTAAAGAAAGAGAATCATAAAATATTATTACAGGTAGTTGTGAATATTTCAAAAATAGTGCTGGTGGCACCCAACTACCTACCCAAAGCAGAATGAGCATCAATCTTAGAAGCCAAAATATCTGAAGGGCTCACAATTTCAAGGGCCTTGAGTCAGCAAATCAACGTCTTTGAATATTTTCCATGAATTAGCAGAATACAGATAATGACTATAGGGTTTTCTATTTAGATCGGTGAAAAAAAAAAAGATGAAATAGTAAGTGTGGATATGCCTTGGAAGTATGTAGAGAGCAGCTTCATTATGACCATGAAAACAACCAGCTCCCATGCAGTGCACATGCCTTCCCGCCCTGTCTCACCCAGTATGCTTGAAACTGAACATAACTGAGTTCTAGTTCCAGATTTCTCTTGCTACCCCATGAGTTAGTTCTTCTCATTCCCAAATTCCTGTTAAAATTACTAAAGCCATTTTTAAAATAATAAAATGTCTCAGGAATGGTGTCAATTCACTGAATTATAGAAGGAATTTCTGCCAGATGTAGGGCAGACTGAGACAATTAAGGAAATCACTGGTGAGCCCAACAACCAAGACAAATAAAGGAGACAATTGCAGGGCCTGTGTGGACACCCCAAGACAACCTTCACACTCTAAGCAATAGGGTACAAGGACCCATTAGATTAAGAGAAGAAGACAGAAAGAAATCTCAACCCCAAACTACAAATGATGTCATCAAAGGACAATCGTCCAGGAAATCAAATCGTGTGGGACTGAAGGGGTAGGGGGACCACATAAATGTTTTCCCTCCTGCCTCCTATACAAAAAGGACAAAACCACTATGCAAAGAAGTAATGTTTCCCTTACAAGAAACTGGACTGCTAAGGTAACAAAATAAAATTATAGAGACCTAATTTCTCCCCTCATGTAACTTTGCCAAAAAATTTCAATTAGAAATTTCTAGAATCCCTGAATCTAGAGCATCTATAGAATCTGTATGCACCTCAAGTCCAGATCTCAAATAGGTTCTCTATGGCCTCTGAGTTTATGGGAAGTACAACATAAGAAGCTAACAGAATCAGCCTGCTGGAAAAGTCAGTGTTATTTGAAGCTCTGTACTAGAAGTGGAGAGCAAAGGAGAGAGGCAGGCTTGTCTTCCTTGCATGAACTGGTGGTCACTCACCCTGAACAATTACAAATGCACAAAGAAGACTTTTTAATTATGTGTCTGTAACCCTTCCTGTTAATCTTACCTTTCTTCCTATTGTGATAACCAATCACTGGATGTAAGACGAGAGAGAGGAAAATAACGTAAGGGAGCCTGACTGGGCTAAGTTGGGACATTTCCTCAGATTTTTGAGAGAGGAAGATGAGAGACTAAAGTGGAAGCAGAGAAAAATGGAAAATGCATGTTTCATGATACCTTGTGTTGAGTTAAGAAGTGATCTGTTTGAGAATATCACATAGCTTCACCAGGTATCTGTAATGGATTTTTAATTTGTGGGCAACTTGTTACACCCAGCTGAGCTGAATTATGTGGTTCTGGGTTTGGGAGGCCCCCCTGCGGATTGTTGTCAGCAGCATAAGAGGCAGAACAGGAGAAGTTGTCAGTAAGCTGGTAGGGATGCTGTTTGGGGAAGCTGTTGGAGCTGTTGGAAGCTGCTAGTTCTCTTGGGCTGTTCTGTTGGAGGACCTTGTCACGCTGGCTTTCCTGGTGAAGTTGGCTTTTTTGGTGGGAGGAGGAGCTTGGGACCTTTGTTGTCACTGAGAATGGCTGCAGTTTATTTTGGGAGAACTCAGGTCCTCATCTTGAGCATCCCTTCCTAGCTCTGGAGGGGAAGAAGGTACGCTACTCAGCCTTGTGGTGAAGCTTGTGGTGTCGGCTTTCCTGATGAGATCTCAGCTTTCCTCATCATTGAAGGAGCTCAGGATCTCACAGTTCCTGATGATAGCTGTGGAACTTTTTTTTGTTTTGTTTTGTTTTGGGGGGGGGGGGGCACACTGGTTCTTACCTTGAACGTTGTTTCCTGGCTCCGGTTCAGATCCTTCAGCCTTCTAGCACAGATCCTTCATCCTGCTGACACAGACTTTCTAGCTTCCACCACTCACCTTAAGACCTTCCCAGCGCAGATCCATGAAGTAGGCCTGCATGAAACATGGTCGTAGGCTCTAGGCCTCCAATTGGACTGCCGGGAGGCATTGTTATATGCTCTAGGTTTGCAGCTGGACTCATGCAGCATATTAGGATCCGGGCCCTCAGCTGGATTTTTAGGTCTTTAATGTGTACACAGATTTCCTGCACTTCTTGTATATGATTCTTTGGGCAATTCATTATAAAATAATATTATAAAATGTGTCCTGTATTATATTGTTTCCTCTTGAAAAAAAAACTTGATAGTATCTAGATTTCTTCTCAGTCACTTTTGGTTATTTACAAAAGCCTCTCTGAAATGTGACAAGATCCTCAAGAAGAACGACTCAGGCCCATGGATATATCTCAGTGGTACATTGTTTACTCAGCAAGCACAAGGTCCTGAGTTCAATTCCTGGTATTGGCCCCCACACCAAAACAAAAAACAAAAAAACAAACAAAAAAAAGGCTCAAAAGTCCTAAAGTGGTTTTCCATAAAGGGAAGCTTAAAGAAATGGACCATTTAGTGCAAAGAACACAATACTTGCAAGTAGGGCCTGAAGGAACAAGTTTGTTTTACCTTAAGAGGTAGACTTGAAGTAACTGGTAGAAACCATGGCAGAAACAGGAATCTGCTCAATGCTAGAAGAGAAATCCCATTGTCAGTGCTGTACTGAGCAGAATGGGTCTCCATGCCGGAGCGAAGAGGACGGAAGGCTCAGGTTGATCATGGAAGAGCTCAGGTTTAGTTTGGAGTTCTACATTAAGAGTATTCATCAGGTGAGAGCTGGGGAGTGGGGTGGGTTTAATGATGTTTCTAGCAGACACAAGGATCAAGGCAAAGGGAGAGATGGAGAAAGTAAATTTTTAAGGGCCAAAAGCTTTAAGATCAACAGAGGCACCGTAAGATGCCAAGGACATTTTTCTAAATGGAGTCATCAAAAGGCGTTCTTTTTTATTAAGTGAAAGATACTCCTTTCTGCTCTCTAGAAAGAAAATGAGGTGAAGTTTAATGGCCAGACTTCCTCTAATTGCTTTGTCCATTTTCCCTGTCTTAGCATATTATCTCATACAGTTTTACCTCCTCCACAGTGATAAGTCATGCTTACAAAGGCCACTATGTGACATGCCGGTCCAAGGGCAGGTGCAGTGTGGGTGAGACCCTCTTCCACCCTCTTGGGATGCCCCCACTACCCCGCAGCACCCCCCCCCCCCCCCCCCAGCCATAGGAATTTCTACCACATTCCAGGAACCCCCAGACCCAGTCCTAGCCCAGACCCAGTGAGTGTGTGAGACAGCTTCCTCTCCTCGCTACTCCACCTTGTCCCTCCAGACTCAGCTCAGGCCTGGTATACAGGCCTGGGGTGAAACCCTGCAG
>NW_004524670.1:8410719-8415911 GCF_000260255.1 Octodon degus
CCACCCTCTTGGGATGCCCCCACTACCCCGCAGCCCCCCCCCCACCCTGCCAGCCAAGTGAGAATTTCTGCCGTGTTCTGGGAACCACCAGATCCAGGCCTAGCCCAGGCTCAGCGAGTGTGTGAGACAGCTTCCTCTCCTCGCTACTCCACCTTGTCCCTCCAGACTCAGCTCAGGCCTGGTATACAGGCCTGGGGTGAAACCCTGCAGCTACAATCCCTGCACAGAGAGTAGGAGACAAAGCCACTCAGCTAGTCCAAGAGAAGAACACTTGCCAGAGGGGAACATCAGGTTCACTCCCAAAGGCAGCAGCAGGAAGGAGCTGGGCACAACAGCCAGACCCAAGTGAGGCATAACTGGATAAATCCAAACATTGTAGATCTGCACCTGAATTTCAATAGGTGCTAAGGTTATAACTCCACCAAAGCTCTACACTGTCTTCTGACCTTAATGACCTACAAAGGTCAGAAGACAGTGCTACACAAAATGATAATGAGAAGGAGCAAAATGCAATCTCAGACCCCAAGCCCACGCATAAAAAGTGCAGAGGACACTAACACAGAACAAGTTGGGAACAACAAAGGTGAAATCAACGAATAAACAGCTTCAGAAATAAACAAACAACTGCAGAACGATATAGAGGAACTCAGATTGGAAATGAAAAAAGAAATCCCTGAATAGCATCTGCAGTAAAAAATCAAATGCAGAAACATATGGAGGAAACCCAAAGCCCACACAGAACAAGTGCAGAGGACACTACCTAAGCTCAAAAGTATGAATTAAAAGCATCAATAGTAAATAAGCAACAGCAGAAAGCTATAGAGGAACTCAGAGTGGAATTATTTTCTATTAGCTCAGCTGAATTAAGAGCATCAATAGTAAATAAGCCACAGCAGAAAGATATAGAGAAACTCAGAGCAGAATTCTTTTCTAAAATAAAAAATGAATTCTCAGAACTCATAGTATCTGAAGTAAAGAATAAACTACAGGGGCTGGGGAGATGGATCAGTGGAATAAGGGCTTTCCTGGCAAGCGCAAGGGCCTGAGTTCAAACCCTGGTTCCCCCCCCCCAAAAAAAAAGAATAAACTACAGAAACACAAGGAGGAAATCCAATCTGAAAAAAACACTGCAGTAAAAGAATTAATAACTGCTTCTAAGAAGACATCAATGAAATAATAGAGGAGATTAGAAAAACAACAGTTCCTTGAATGAGCAATACAGGAAAGAAATAGATCACATGAAGCAGAGTCAGAGAGATATATAGGAACTTAAAATCTCAATCACAACCTTGCAAAACCATTTGAGTGAAGAGAGAGTTTCAGATCTTGAAGACGCTGGTGCAGCTAGTGAAAAGGTAAGAAAAGATCTCTTAAAAACAAATAGGATTGGGCTGGGGAGATTGCTCAGTGGAATAAGTGCTTCCCTGGCAAGTGCAAGGGCCTGAGTTCAATCCCCAGTTCTGCAAACAAAAAACAAAAAACAAAAAAAAAAAAGAAAAAAAAAACAAATAGGATGAAGGAAAAGATAATTCATCACTTGCGGGATGATGCAAAGATGAACATTGTGAGACTAATAGGCATCAATGAGAAAGAAGGAGTCAATAAAAATGACACTAAAAAAATACGGGCAGAAGTAATGCAGAAAATTGCCCAAATAAGGGGAAACAATCTGACATTCAGGAAACCAAAGCTTACAGAATGCCAAGTAACCTCAAACCAATTACAAACACACTGAGACATATAATAGTCAAGATTCCAGAAATTCAGCACAAGAATAATTTACTGAAAGCAGCTAGAGAAAAGAAGCAGATCACATTCAAAGATCAAAATTACGGCCGACTTCTATTCACAAACCATGAAGGCAAGAAGAGCATGAAGCACAGTACTTCAACTCCTCTATGAAAACAAATTCCAGCACAGACTACTACATCCTGCAAAACTCTCTTTCAAGTTTGATGGAGAAGTGAAATACTTCCATGATAAAGAACAGCTAAAGAATATCATGATGACAAAGCCGACCCTATACAGACTAATGAAAGATGTTCTAGAGAGGGACCAAAATGATCAGAACTCCACGAATGAGATCAGAAGCAACCAACTAAATAGGGCAAGCAAATAAACACATGAGAAAAAGGAGTAAATGATAACAGGTAAATAACATGTCAATCGTTAGTCAATACATCTCAATTCTAACCATCAATGTAAAAGGACTCAGTTCACCAATTAAGAGAAATAGACTGGCACAGTGGATTAGGAAACAAAATCCAACAATATGCTGTATACAAGAAACACATTTAACTCATCAAGACATTCATAGGCTGAAAATTAAAGGATGGAAAACAATATTACATGCCCTATCACCTCAGAAAAAATCAGGGATAGCAATATTATTCTCACACAGTCTCAAGTTCAAACCAAGAAAGTTCAAGCAAAATAAAGAAGGCCACTATATACTGGTTAGGGGAAAAATTCAAGAGGAAGAGGCAACACTCATAAATATGTAAGGACCAAACACGGGAGCACCCAACTATATAAAGCAAATCTTAATACACATGAAAAATCTAATATCCAAGACCACAATCTTAACAGGAAAACTTAACACCCTCTTATCCCAAGAAGAGAGGTCAACCAGACAAAAACTTAGCAAAGAAATAACAGAACTGAACCAGAGCTTGAAACAAATGGACATGGTGGACATACACAGAGTGTTCCACCCAAATACAGCTGAATACACATTTATCTCAGCTGCACATGGGTCATTTTCTAAAATAGACCACATACTGGTCCATAGGTCATGCTTAAGTATATGCAAGAAAACAAATTATTCCATGCATATTATCTGATGATAATATGGGCATGAAATTGAAAAGGAAGTAATCCTCCCAAAATCATTCCTGGAGGTAGGTATTATACTGATACCAAAACCAGGGAAACACACAACTAAGAAAGAGAAATACAGGCCAATCTCCCTCATGAACATAGATGTCAAAATCCTCAATAAAATACTAGCAAATAGAGTACAGCAAATCATCAAGAAGATCATACACCATGACCAGGTAGGATTCATCCCAGGGATGCAAGGATGGTTCAATATTCAAAAATCTATAAATGTAATACACTATATCAATAGAGCAAAAACTAAAAATCATATGATCATCTCAATTGATCCAGAAAAGGCTTTTGACAAAGCCCAGCACTCATTCATGTTCAAAGTCCTACAGAAAATTGGAATAGATGGCCTCTACTTCAATTCTGGTAAAAGCCATTTATGAAAACCATATGGGTAACATAATTCTAAATGGGGAGAAACTGAAATATTTTACTGTTAGACCAGCACAAGACAAAGATGTTCTATATCACCACTCCTATTCAATATAGTTCTGGAATCATTAGCTACAGACATTAGACATGAGAAAAAACTAAAAGGAATAAGAATAGGTAAAGAGAAGTCAAATTATCATTCTTTGCAGATGACATGATACTTTACTTGGAAGACCCAAAAAACTCCACCAAGAAGCTACTAGAACTAATACAGAAATTCAGTAGCATAGCGGGTTATGAAGTCAATACCCAAACGTCAATAGTGTTCCTCTACACAGATAACAAACACACTGAGAGGGAAATTATACAAACAATACCTTTTACACTAGCACCGAGGAAAATGAAATACCTTGGAATTCATCTAACTAAAGATGATAAAGATCTTTTCAAGGAAAATTACAGTACTCTGAAAAAAAGAGATCAGAGAGGATTTCAGAAAATGGAAAGATATTCCATGCTCCTGAATAGGAAGAAACAACATTGTGAAGATGGCCATACTCACAAAATTGCTGTACAGATTTAATGCAATCCCTATCAGACTACCACTGACATACCTCACAGACATAGAGAAATCATTCCTAAAATTTATCTGGAACCAGAAATGACCTAGAATAGCAAAGGCAATCCTGGGCAATAAAAACAAGGCAGAAGGCATTATAATTCCTGACTTGAAATTATACTACAAGGATACTATGATAAAATCAGCATTCTACTGACAAAAAAATAGACCTGAGGATCAATGGAATAGGTTAGAAAATGCTGAAGCCCCACGAACAAACTCAGCCACCTGATCTTTGACAAAGGGGCCAAATATACTCACTGGAAGAAAGACAGCCTCTTTAACAAATGGGGCTGGAAAAACTGGCTCTCTACATGCTAAAAACTCAAACTTGACCCAGGTCTATCACCATGCACTAAGCTAAAGGCAAAATGGATTAAAGATCTAAATATTAAAACAGAAACACTAAATCTCCTGAAAGAGAAAGTAGTAGGAACTCTTTGAAGACATAGGGGTAGGCAAAGACTTCATGAACAAAAATCAAATCACATGGGAAACTCTTGAAAGAATTAACAACTGGGACCTGCTCTTACTGAGTTCTTGCATGTCAAAAGAAATTACCACAAAGTGAAAAGACAACCCACAGACTTGGAAAAAATCATGACAAATAAGTACTTAGACAAAGGTCTGCTCTCTAGAATTTATAAAGAACTAAAAAACACTAGGGCCCCTAAATTTAAAGACCCAGTTCAGAAATGAGAATGAGATGAACACACACTTCTAAGAGGATGAAATTAGAGAAGTGAATAAATATATGAAAAAAATGTTCCACATCACTAACCATCCATTAAATGCAAAGTAAAACAACACTGACATATCATCTCACCTCAGAAAGAATGGCTATCATAAAGAAATCACCCAACAACAAATGTTGGAGATGCTGTGTGGAAAAATGAAGCCTTCTCCACTGCTAGTGGGAATGTAGACTGGTTCAACCATTGTGGAAATCAGTGTGGAGACTCCTTAGAAAATTTGAACTGGAAATCCCATTTAATCGAGCTATTCCTCTACTGAGAATTTTCCTGGGGGATCCAAAGACATCATATCATAGTTATATATGTTTACCTATGTTTATAGCAGCACAATTTGTGATAGCCAAATCTTGGAAACAACCAAGATGCCCATCACCTGAGGGATGGTTGAAAAAGATGTGGTAGGAGTTCCGGGAGCCCCCAGACCCAGTCCTAGCCCAGGTCCGACGACGAGTAGGAATTGCTGCCGATTTCCGGGAACCCCCAGACCCAGTCCTAGCCCAGGTCTGCAGCAGGAAGGAGCTGAGCACAGCAGCCAGACCTAAGCCAGACGCAGCTGG
>NW_004524670.1:8418381-8425868 GCF_000260255.1 Octodon degus
CAAGAGAGGGAAAGGAGAAGAGCTAGGAAACATGACAATGTCAAGCCATACAGTTATATGTAAAAGATGAGCAAGGCAATGATCCTGAGAATATTGAGAAGATTTTTGAATTTAGCAGTTAGTTGGAAAGAGTCTCACCCTGACTAACTATATATACTGACACCTGTGAACTCAGCAACTGCACTGAAGATGGTAATTTGTAATAGTAGATTCACGTTTGGAGTGTCTGTCATTCTGGTCTTCTGAATACAGGCTGCTTGTCATGACATGCCAGTTGCTGCCATGCTGTCTCTTGGGTAAATGATTATTCAAAAAGAAGGGGGTGGTGAATGAAGGCAGGACACAGGAAAAGGAATGTTGTGGGACTGTCCTGCTTCAAGGTTGTATATGGTTAGATTTTTTGACTTATGTGTAAACATAAGAATTATATAATACTTTATTCTTATTTTTAAAATATATTCTGATTTTTAAATGTGTTTTCATCATATTCTGTAGGGACTTAAAGTTCAACATATCGATACTTGATGAAAAATTCCTGTTCTATGTTATGTCTAAGATGTTTGATATTCAGACAGATAGTGAGGTTAAGCTTAATGGCCTAGGTTGTATGGTAACAACAAAAAGCTTCTCTTCTGGAGGATTAACAACCTAAGTTTGCTGACCAAAATTAGAGAAAAAGGAGGGCTGCAAGGAAATCCAACATTTTGACCCTAGCCTTCCAAGGTCAATTAAGACTCAGGATACATGAGAACTTATACTACAATGTCATGTAACTTAATACTGTTACAAATTTTCTGATCACGGAGATTATAGGGCCAAAGAGGAAAGTGATTGATGATGTAGAGAGTGCCTAAGGAGAGTCACATGGAGAAAAAACATTCTCTCAGGCTTTCACAGAGAGCACAATGGCCAAGCAATGGCCATGACTCATCCACATGGCTGACACTGACAAAGGTTCTACAATCTGAGGTACAGGATCTCAGTATAAATCCTGAGGGGATTTCACTGGCCTTATCAGACCCAAAAGCTACTACTCTTGTTGCATTGGTCTTGCTTTATCTTGGTCTTAACCATCCAGCAGAAAAGTATAAAAATGAAAAATAAGAAGTAAAGCCATGCTGTTGTGTTGAGCTGTAGGGAACTCAGGTCAACAATTTCTGACATTGCCAGTGAGATGGAAGACCCAATACTATTATGGACTACTGGACTCTTTTAAAATATTTTTCTCAGCCAACACACCTATAATATTCAAATAATGGAACTAAACAAAAAAAGGGTATACAGATGAATGTCCATTTTGTATCTGTGTATTTAAAATGGTTAGAATAGATATATAGTTACATTCTCTTAATGAATGGAAGGATTTGTTCTAATAGTGTTTGTAAATAGGATATCATGTCCACATCTTGTAAAGCAATTAACCACTAGCAAGAATGTATGCAATGTGTTAACTATTGAAACTGTCCTCCCAATTTGGTTTGAAACTGTCTCAGTGCTATTTGTTTCTCAATAAAATTATGGGGAAAAAATAAAACAAAGGCCACTGTGCTTGTGGTGTGTGGAGAGACTGGGATTTGCCTGGGAGGCCTCAGCTGCAGCTAGGAATTCACAGTGTCACCTTGGATTAAACATGGAATCACAAAAGATTAATTCTTCCTTTCTAAGAGTGTTGGCTGCAGCAATTTCATCTCAAATGAACAGTGAAGCTGAATCTGACTCAGAGGGCTCCACAGAAAGATGCAGGCCAGGGTCAAAGCCAGCAGCTGAAACCTCTAGAAAAGATTGGAGATAAGAGATGCTATACTGAAAGGAACAGGTAATGCTTTTTTTTTTTTTTTTTTTTTTCTTTTCTTCTTTCGGATTTTTGACCGACTTTATGTGCTTATATCTGGTGATCTGAACAACTGATTTGAAGATAACAGTATGCAATACAACTGTTGTCAAGGGCCCAGGAGATAGCTCAGCAGTCTAAGCAACTGCCTGGCGAGCGCAAGGACCTGGATTCAATCTCCAGTACCACATGACCCTGTACCAAATACAGAAATTTTTAACAAATCATTGAATTCCCATCATTTTATTTAGTGAATTTCTGTATAGTTTCTGATGTTTTTTCTTTACTATTGTTTATTCTCTTTAAAAAATAAAATAAGAGCAACAACAAAAAGAAGCTATATCTTTTCCATTCCTGAACCAAGACTCAGACAATAGTTGATCAAACGTGACTCAAAGACATATTCGTGCCTGTGAACAAAGCCAGGCCTCTGAGCTGTGGGATCATCGCCTCACATGCACACCAGTGAGCCAGCAGGTGAGCTGCTCTGACTAGCACATCAGATTTCTTTCTGGCCAGGATTCCTGCAGAGTCTGCTCCTCACAGGTAAGGCGAGACAGCCGAGTGAGGTAACAGCAGCAACCACAATGAATCAACATCGGGAGGAATGGAGCACACATGAGCACCTGCTCCGGCCTTGGCTCTGGGGAGGCAAGGAAGCCTCATCTATGAAGGAGAGATGGGCCCGTCTCTGAGGAGCTCACAGCCTGTGGGTGGCAGTAGAAACACTACCTCATCATGGTAACATAAGGTGGTAAATGTCTTCTTGGGGATGGATCCAATAAAGAAATCCAAATAAGAGATCATTAAGTAGTTCCTAGGCAGGTCTCTGGGCTTCATATCATCTGAGCTACAGAAATGTATGCTAGGAAGAGAGGAAAACATAAGGAAAGTCTCATGGCCAAGACATTTGCTGTAGCTGTTTAGGGTATGAAAGAGCTCAAGGTTCACTTTAGAATCTTTAAAAACCAGAACACTGCTGTAGGTGATACTTCTGTTCAAAAGGTGTTGGTAGGCATGCCCAATGCATTTTTGGTAGAGTACCAATAAAAAGTAACTGGTTACACGTGGGTGCAAATTTTGCTCTAGAGCAAATTCTATACATCTATCTGTGTCTATTGAAATACAGAGGGGTACTGAAGAAGGAATGAGAGAGATTAATTTGAGTTAAAGAGTTTTCCATTTAAGAACTATTGCCAGGCTGAAACTTCCACTATAATTGGAGAGTAGTAAAGATAAAGCTGTTGAAGGAGAGTGGTCAGGGAAATGCTGTAAAACTAAACAAGCCCGGCTATAACACAGGAACATGCTTTCTTTTGCTCTCTACAGGAACATTGACTAAATATAAATACATGAGAGATAAATTTCCATCAAAATTGAGCCGCCTCAATTCTGCTTTGGCTGTGTTTTAAGACAAAAATGTTTAACAAGACAAAGTAGTTCATGCTTTAAGCCAATGGGCTGACTGGCACGGGTCCAGGATAAACACTGTCAGTAAAACTATCCCTTCCTAACCTCCCAGGAGACTGTGGGTTGCCTGCTGAATGGGGCTACCAGCATCTCTAAATTTCTCTCCTTATAAATTTTAGAAAGGAAATCACATCATGGGTCACTAAACGAGCTGTCGTTGATGTGGTCCAAGGAGAAATAATACACAGAATTATTTATAATCCCATAAAATGCAAGTGGCAATACACTCCGGTTTTTTTCCTCAGTTGTACCTGAAGGAGAAATGGATGAACATACCTTTCTTTATATTTCATTCTAAAACCTGTTTGAGGATGGTTACATCTCTCAGATGGAAAAAAAAAAGAAAGAAAGAAAAAGATAATTTAGATAGATCCAGAAATTAAAAAAATAAAACTAAACTGAGCTTCTCTTAGAGCCACAAAATTTGTATGTGACTTTGGACAGGTCACTCTGCCTCACTAGGTCTATTTCCCAAGTCTATCGCATTTGCTTCAGTTGGTTTGAGAGACTGATTTTCAAGCAGATTGGTAAGTGTGTTCAAATTTTGGATTCAAGCTCAAAATTCAGATAAAATATCACTCATTCATGTATTTTGTAAATGTTCAATCTCTTCTTATGTACCAGCAATTGTCTTAGACAGTGCCTTGAATTTAATGCATTACCTTACTTATTGTTCCAAAGAAAATTTGAAGCATCTTGAAAATATATCAGTTCCTCCAGCAAAATAAAGCAGTAGCAGGTATCATCCTGCCATCTATATACATAGCACAAACTCTTTCTTGGATATTTCCTAAAGGTAGGTCACTAACTTATTAAGGTGAGCTTCCAAAAAGATGACGTAAAGAGGGAAACATGATTTATTTCATAATGTTCTGTGTCTATAAGACACAAATAGCATCAAAGCTATTTCTGATTCTGAGATCTAAATATTGAATGTCAGCCTGACATAGTTAAATACTTCAAGCTACAGAAACTCAATTCAACAAACATTTGTTCACACCTACTCTGAACCAGCCCTTGTGCCAGTATTAAAATGAGTGAGATGAGTAAGATCAAGCTTGTAATCATCAATCAGACCTACCAATCAGGACTCTTGAGCTTTCGCTGTGGGCTCCTCCCCTTTCCTTAATCTGCCCCTGTAGGAAGAGAACATATTATGAACCAACCTTCTGTCTTAGGGAAAATTCCAGCCATGTAGTAACCTGGGGGACACAGGGAGTATGAGTAGGAGGTTTCTTCTTTGAAGATAATTTCCCCCACTCCCTCCCCACTGCTATTCTGGAACATGCATCTGGAACACAAGTGCATGGAATTTGTAGTTGTTTTTAAAGTCTTCCTTATCAACAAGTAATGTGAAATGCTACTACTGCTTAAAGAAAATGGAGTGACCTCACAGTAGTAGCAGGAGCCCTCTGTTCTGTCTGAAAGGATGAGCCAACTCTATGACAAAGAAACTCATCTCTCCCTGGAACAACCAGATTGCCCCTAGGAGCACAGAACTTGACAAAAAAGTGACACTGTCCTTAGAAACAGCTCCCTATAGCATCACCTTGGAGTGGGTCCTTAGAGGTACCTGTTTTGTGGTCCTCTTTTGCTCAGAAAGGAATCTAATCAAAACCCATGAAAGAAGGTGAATTATGGAGTAATCAACTGACGGACTCAAGGCCATGCACAGAAGAACAGGCGCTGGACTTCAGGAATGCTCTTCCTCATGCCTGGATCCTATTTAGAATATCAGATCTCAGTTCCCTTAGGAGTTGGCTGTGTAAGAATCCATGATGTGTCGATGTCTAATTCATATCTGCAGACTCAACAGCCCCATCACATGCCTCAATAACCATCTGGAGTCACATTGGGCTGCTTTGTACTGTATTCCTGCAGACCAACACTTGAGCTTTATCCAGCACAGATAATCAACACTTAGAAGGTGTTAACAAAAGATCTGTGGATGTCCTGTACCTGCTCCCAATCAAGCAAATCAGAATGGCCCATGATTCTGTTGTACACGTGGGTTGAAAATCTAGGTCTAGTTTCTTGTAGAACCAAAGTCTGTCCTTCCACTTCAGACTGTATCCAAAGTCATAACGGATCTTATAATATATTGCTCTTGGAAAGTGAGTTCCATTGGTATGTCCTGACTAAGGTTTTCAGCATGGCAGTTCCAGGGTATTCAAAAGCAAGAGCAGAAGCCTATCCCCTGATAGCGTTCACATACTGCCATCTAGTGGTTGCTATGGTGTTTCCAAAGGTGCCTCTTAAAAATTGTACCCAGCCCTGACGGAGATTTCGCAGAACTGCAGAATCTCGAACAGTTCGACTGTTTGGTCACTCTTTACTCACAAAGTACCCCCCCCCCATTTCTCTTCTTGGTGTATCTACAGAGACCTTAGATTAGGTATGAGCTCAGGCCCAAGTTGAGGATCAAAATTATAGTCTTGCAGAAGCAAGAATATTCATATGAACCCAGGCTCAGCACGTGCTGTTCCTACGACCTTGGACATGTACTTTATTTCCCTGTCAGTTCATTCCCTTGAAAGACAGAGAGGATAGCTTGATCCTCTTCACCACCAGGAAAGTTTTATATGAATGACATCATATAACTGCAAAATACCGACTCCAATATATATGTTTACATGAGTTTCTATGTGCATTCATCATTATTCAAGTTCTGACATGTATAATATGTAGACAATCGATAGTGATTTACTGATTAAATAGCTGAGACCTAAACTTTCATCTTGAGACCTAAGATCATGAAGACAACAAAATTACTTTTGAAAAGGATGGCTTTAGGTGTGATAGATGAAATTCACACCTCCCTGGGAAGAAGCAACCTAGACTGACTGAAAGGCTACCACAACAGAGAGTCCCCGAGGTGGGGTCATTACCATCCACTCAGAGAGGTCACCGCGGGAAGACTGTGGAGGTCCTAACCAGGAAAAGACAAGGCACAGTCTCCATTCCAGAATCCCAAGTAGGGAAGCAAAGCAGGAAGCCAGCAAAAAGAGAAGTGTCACAGGTGCTTCCTAAAGAGGAAAGAGAGGAATGCAAGGGATGCCTGGGACAGTGCACTGTTAAAAAGTCTGTTGTAGCTTTGAAACCAACACAGACACCAGCCCACTCACTGTACCACTTATTATAAAGTATCAGTGAATAGACTGGGACACTCCAGACAAACGGGTTGGGAGTATATTTTTCTGTCACTGATCACACTGATTTTAAAGAGCTGAACATCTGATGAGTGAGATTTCATGCTCATTGAGGACTTGGGATAGTTTTTCAGACCTTTTTCAGGACAGCAGCATATCTCCAACTTGGGCATGTGGAAGAATTGCCTGGGAAGCTGGCTTAAAATGAGCTGCAAACAAAAACCCTGACTCTGAGGTTCTAGATGGAGCCTAGAAATTCTCATTTTGACAGGCCCTTACTGGTGGCTCTACTTCAGATGCTTCTCATGCAGTGCCTTAAGAAATCCCAGGCAATGAAGGAGAGTCACCTAGAGAGAAAATATTCTCTCGGGCTTTCACGGAGAGCAAATTGATCAAGCAATGGCCATGACTCATCTAGGTGGCTGACACTGACAAAAAATCTACAAGGTGCTGTACATGATTCCAGCATAAATCCTGAGGGGATTGACTAACCTTGTCAGATACAAAAGTTACATTTTTATTTATATAGGTCTTGCTTTAACTTGGTCTTAACCATCCAGCAGAAAAGTATAACACAAGGTATAAAAGTAATGCCATATTAACTTGTTGATCTGTAAAAGGCTCCAGTCACCAACTTCTGACAACTGCCACTTCTGCGAATAACTCACTACTGTTATGGACTATTGGACAGTATTGGGTTGTTTTGCTGAATTCAGGTAGCTACAATCTTTAGACTGGTTTCAGGTATGAAAAGTTCCTTTAAAGACTTCTCTAACTTCAGTGGAACACCCATCTCTGAAAAAACAAAACAAAAATGGGGGATATTTTGGGAGCCAAGAAGCTAAGAAATCGATCAAATATATGAAGGTGGGACTTGGCCCAGTGTCTAAAGCAAACAAGCTACCTCACTCCTGAGATGAACATCCTGTGTGGTTAAGGTTTGCTATCAGTTGCTAAGCAATCTAGTATCATGTGGTACTAATGTCAAAAAAGTATAAATAAAAGACAGTTTTGTTGTGGAAAAAGGGGGAAGGAAA
>NW_004524670.1:8426218-8441437 GCF_000260255.1 Octodon degus
GGCATGTGGTGCTGGGGGATTGAACCGTGGTCCCTGATGCTTTGCTAAGCTTGTTCTAAGTAGGTGCTTTAGACCACTGAGCCATCTCTCCAGCCCTAAAATTTTTTAAAAAAATAAAAACATCTGGAAAAAGAAAAAAAAAATCCAGGCAAGAAGCTTGCCCTCTTCCAGACTTTAGAAGTGCCAGAGATTGCTTTTTAACCAATATATTGGGACAAGAAGTCTCCTGGGAGAGATTTGAATCCAGAGCAGGGTGAAAATTACCCTAAATATACAGATTGGAAGGAAATCCAGTTTAATAAAAAGGAGTAGCTGGTGATCTTGGTATTAAACAGAAGATGGACCAAAAGATATACCGCAGCAGGACAATGCACATGGACATGGCGCGCTTGTCGAGTGCTGCATGTTTGTTGAACAGTGCCTGTGATTCTTGCTACAGGAAAGGAGACTTCTTTTATCTCCATTTTGCCTTAAGATGGATAGTCTTTACTACACACCTGTCACTGCGTCTACCATACCATCTCCCAGGGGACACTGCAGTGCTTTCCAGGAGCCCCTCAGCAGGACCTCAGGTTCTGCACATATGCTTTTCCCTTGGCTATTCCCATTTTCATCTGTTCTCCTACTTTCATCACTTGCTGGAAAACTCACAGTTAAAGACTCAATTAGGGCTGGGGAGATGGCTCAGTCGAAGAAGTGTTTGCCTGGCAAGCACGAGATCCTGAGTTCAATCCTCGGTACCACAAAAAAATAAATAAATAAAAAGACTCAACTCAAACTTTTTTTCTTGCAAGACCTCAAATTAAACAAGTTATTATCGAGATTTTTTTCTAGCATTTGTTTAAAAATAATTCATGGCTATACATGGGTCAGGCATGTTGCATGGATACCTCATGGAATACAGTAATAACACAAGCTAAGAATTGACATCTAGAACACAGCTCAGCACAGCATCCAGGTTTTGGACCAGCAGGATGCTCACCTGTTTTGTCAAAAAAGTTTTATTGGAGTACAATCATACCCATTTCTTTATGTATTTGTGATCATGGTAGAGTTAAGTACTTATTGAATTATAAGGATTGCAGAAATGAGTATTTATTGAATAAGTTTGTTGACAAAGATGAGTGCTACAAAATCCCTAGAAAAGGCAGGGTCCTGGGCAACCTGATTGAGACCTCTACTGTCTTTCTGTCAGGCAGACGTTTTCTTTCCCCAATAAATATATTCTGTCTTTAAATAAAAAGATGTTGGCCAAGCAATGGCCGTGACTCATCCACATGGCTGCACTGATAAAGGTTCTACAATCTGAGGTACAGGATCTCAGGATAAATCCTGAGGGCATTTCACTGACCTTCTCAGACCAAAAAGCTACAACTCTTGTTGCATAGGTCCTGCTTTACCTTGGTCTTAACCATCCAGTAGAAAAGTATGAAGACAAAATATAAGAGGTAAAGCCATGCTGTTAAGTTGAGCTGTGGGGGACTCAGGTCAATAATTTCTGACATTGCCAGTTAAACAGAAGACCCAATGCTATTATGGGCTACTGGACTCTTTTAGAATATTTTGCTGAGTTTACACACCTATAATATTCAATAACGGAACTTAGAAAAAATGGGGTATACCGATGAATGTCCATTTTGTATCTGTGTATTCAAAGTGGTTGGGATAGATATATAGTTGCATTCTCTTAATGAATAGAATGATTTGTTCTAATGGTGTTTGTAAATAGGATCACAAGTCCACATCTTGTACAGCAATTAACCACTAAGAAGAATATATGCAGTGTATTATTTGTTGAAACTGTACTTCCGATTTGATTTGAAACTGTCTCATTGCTATTTGTTTATCAATAAAACTTTGAAAAAAAAGCAGACAAGTTAGCATATTACCGGTCATCAGAATAACTTGAAACTATTGAAGAACCTTTGCATAGAAGATTTGCTTCTCTGGAGAACATGAAAAGTAATTCCTTTGGCCTTTTGGGAGGTTGGGAAGTTACATGAGCGAAATATTGTCTGAAAAAAGCTACCTGAGAGCAGTGTGCTGGATGATTCTCAGAGCTGAGAACTTGCTGGCGGCAGAAAAAGATGAGTGTGGAGATTTGATCAGAAGCCACGAAAGGAAAGTCCTTTTGATTTTACACATGTTGGAAAGCACATGGGAAGAACATCTCTAATATGGACAGGGAAGTGTCAGTACTTCTGTCTGCTCATGGAAAAATCATGAGAAGGCAGCAGGGCTGAACATTCCTGGGTGTGGAGAGCTTTGATTCTAATCTCTCCACTAAAGAATGGCGTAACTTAAGGGAAGCAAGCATGTATCTTTTAGGAAGCTCGATGTCTTTGAATTTGAAAATTTGTGTTTAATTACCAATGAGTTATGATGTCTCCTTTCAATGTCAAAAGGCAATTTTTTAAAGTAAGGAACAAATTTTTGCATATCTAAAATAAATAAATAAATAAATAAATAAATAAATAAAAAGATGAGTATGACAAAGATGAGTGACACAGCTAAGATAATATATAAGATATTTTAAATCCTTATTAAAGAAATAAGTTGAGGGGCTGGGGAGATGGCTCAGTGGAATAAGTGCTTCCTTGGCAAGCGCAAGGGTCTGAGTTCAATCCCTGGTTCCACAAAAAAATAAAAAAAAAAAAATAAGTTGAAGCCAGGGCTCCCTGGATCCTGGCCATCAAGTTCATGTTCTTCCTACTCTTCATATCTTTTTTGTATTTCATCTAAAGTCTCAGTTATTATTTTATTCAGATAGAATTTTATGACTTATTCAACCAAATTTTTTAGCTCTTACAAACAGATTTCATCCTTCCAGGATCTAACTATAGTCCCAGAGCCATGACTTTTCAGAATATCAACCATACCAGGAAAACAGCTCTTGAGCATACAACCACAATACAGGTATACAATATGTTTATATTAGCCATGATGTCTACATGTGTACCATTTTCCAACATATGAGGCACTCTGCAGAGTATTAAAAGAATAGGTGTAGCAGTCCTATGCTTCCAACATCCCCTTTAGAAATCACTGGACTAGAAGGTTTACAGGACACTGCAGAAAGTGCTACAGAAAAGGTAAATGTGTTACCTCTACAGCTTAGGAGAAAAGAGGAATGAAAGCCAAGAAGGAGTATCAGAAGAGGAATCTAAAAAGGAGAAAAATTAGACCTGAGTCCTTGGGTAAAGAAAGGGAAAATATTTTTCTACTTGGGGGACAGTGTATTCAAGACACAGGGTTGAGAGAACACGCTATGTTTAGGTAACAGGGACTTGTTTTCTATCAAGAGGGGAGAGAGGAAGACGAGGCAGGTCTACATGTTAAAACCAGACTCTGAAGGCCCTGGTATGCCAGGATAAATCTGAAGTTTCTGCTGAAGGCAAAGAGGAGAGATTGAAGCTGAGGATTGGCAGTATCAGGTTTATATTCCAGAAGGATCTCCTTGGAAGAGAGAAGGAAGATTTAAGGAGAAGACTGGCAGCGTAGTGAAGGAAGAATTCGAGAGGGGAGAGAAGACTTACAGAAGAGGCTGAAGGGAGGAAGATTTGTCCAACACCAGTGATCAAACATTTGTCTTTTCCAGTTATATAACTGAGTCTCTTTTCTAGCTGAGAACTCCATGAAAGAAGTGGTGGTCATGCTCACATTGCTGCATTTTGCCTCTATACCCAGCATTGAGCTGATAGAGTCAACCTAACGGTGATTTGCTGGATTCTATTAAACTGATAGCTTCTTTCTTCCATCCTTATGAGACTTCCAAAGGTGAAATCTCTGCTGCCATTGGAACACCAGCATTACCCAGGTCGCTCTGAACTGGGGAAATAAAGGGACTTGAAGAGGCTACCCTCCATGCCGGAGGACCACGGAGCTGCAGAAGGCCAGCACGTGGGCTGACTCCGCATTCGGAGAAGGGCTGAGGAGGCATGTCAAACCAGCCTGGCTGATCTCCATCTCCTGGCCACGGCTGTCCAGCTCAGTGGTGTCAGGCATGAACTAGACTGTTGGGAGGCTGGCTGCCAGGGACTGCTCCATGGTGGGGCAACTAATTTGGCACAGTTATGCAGACTGATGATGTTTCCTGCCCTTGGGTCAAAAGGAATTCCTCTCCCACAACTCTAGGTTATCAAAAGTAGAAATTTAGCCAGTGGCTCTTCACCGTACATATCTTTCTAAGTGATTGAAGAGCAAAGTTAGTTTTTAAAGAAACAGAGTGAGACAATAACCAAAAATCACCTATCCGGCTTGCCCTAAGGGCCCAACTTAGGAGCATTATGGAACCTAAGAGCAAAAAGCCTTATAAAGCCAGGTACAATGGTACGTGTTTGTAATCCCGGAACTCTGAGAGACTGAAGTGAGTGGATTGCAAGTTTAAGCTCAGCCTAGAAAACTTAGTGACTTAGTGACTATCTCAAAACAGTAAAGGGCTTGGAATAGGTCAGTACAAAGGCCCTGGGTTCAATTCCTGGCACCACTAAAAAAAGTAGCCTTATGCTTACAGGTGGTGATTGTATGGTGATGTAACCTGCCTCTCGGGCCTCAAAGAAAGCTTGATGGTAATATAAGAACTGGCGTAAGAGCAAGTCAGATTTCAGAGGAAACCCCTCACATGCTAAATTTCAGGAAGATGTTACCAAATAAAATTTAATCTATTTCATCTTGTTAATAGATCAAAGAAGAAAAAGTCATCCATACAAACACTGGAGAGGTATGTGAAAACCTCAAAATTCATCCTTGATTTTAAAGAAAACTATTTAAAAATAAAAACACATGACTGCATATTCACCACTTTGAGGTACTGCATATATCCCAACCAACCATGCAGCTTCATAAACATTAGGAAAACAACAGAAATATTTCTATTTAACTAGGAAACAAGGCAAGGAAGCTCTTCACCACCATGAGTACTTACCTGTGTAACTACTAACCAGAATAATAGATAAGATACAAAAATAATGCATATAAAATTGGGAAAGAAGCAATAATATTATGAGTACTTGCAAATCACATTGTTTGCTCAGTCACTCCAAGGTAAGCAGTGAGTTTTAGCTCAGGATTTATAGTTCAGGGCTTTGGGAAGTGGCATCAGAAAAATAAAAATAATCAAAGCTATTTTCCTTGGATTCTCCTGATGAGAAAAAAATGTCAGCTTTCCCTGATGAGTTCAGAATGCTCAGCCTCAACAACACCACAATAATACATTTAAAATACCAAAGAAACACCAGGAAACAAATAGAAGCCGTGCAACTTTCAGCCATCTGATTTTTGATAAATGAGTCAAAAACTTGTAGAAAAGACCCTTTAGTGAATGGTGCTGGAAAAACTGGATGTCCATGTGCAAAAGACTGAAAGTAGACTCTTATCTCCCAGGCTGCAATCAAATTAAATAAAAATAGGTCAACAATCTACATATAATGCCAGAAACTTTGAAGCTACTAGAAGAAAACATGGGGAAACACTTAACGTTATAAGCACAGGCAAAAACTTCCAGACTAGCACCCTACTAGCATGGGACATAATGTCAAAAATTAACAAATGGGACTACATCAAACTAAAAGCTTCTAAATAGCAAGGAAAACAATCAGCAGAGTGAAAAGGCTATCCACTCAATGCAAGAAATCTTTATTAGCCGTTCTTCTGAAATGAAGGACTAATATCTAGAGCATATAAAAAACTCAAAAAATTAACCTCAGGAAAACAAATAACCCAATAAATTAATGGAAAAATGAATAGAATAGACATTTCTGAAAAGAATAAATACAAGTTGTCAATAATTATGTTTTAAAATGCTCAACATTTTTAGCTACTACAGAAATGCAAATCAAAATCACATTGAGATTCCACTTCACCCCAGACAGAACAGCTATCATCAAGAATACAAAAACACATTTAAAAGCACATAAAAATGCCAGTGAAGATGTGAAGTAAAGAAAACCTTCTATATTGCATGTGGGAATGTACACTAGTACAACTATTATGAAATTGGGATAAAATTCCTCAAAATACTAAATATATGAATACTACTTGATCCATCCATGACTACTCCTCAGTATATTCCCCAAAGAATTGAAGACAGCATAGTATAGTGATACCTGAACATTCATCTTTATTACAGTGCAATTCATTGCAGCTAAACTATATGAACTGCCTAGATACCCATCAACAGATGGATGGACAAAAAATGTGAGCTATATAGAGAAAGAGATGGAAAGGTAGATGATAGATAGATAGATAGATAGATAGATAGATAGATAGATAGTTTTCAGCCATTAAGAAAAATGAAATCATGTCATTTGCAGTAAAATTGGCAAAACTGAAGATCATCATATTAAGCAAAACAAGTCAGTCTCAGAAATATTAGCAATCTAAAAATAAATAAAGCAGAAATGACAGGAAATCACAAGATAAGACTTCTAGAGATAAGGAAAGGGACTGGGAGGGAAGAAAGAGGGAAATGAGAATAAAAATAAAGTATGTTGCATGCATGTAGCAAGATACCAAAATGAATCTCATTATTCAATATCACTAATAAGCACTAATAAAAGAAGAAATACAAAAAGCCCAAGAAGAACAATTGTTAAATGCTAGAAAACAATGAGAAAATTCATTAAGGTGGTTAATACCAAATTTATATACAGAACCCAATAGCTTTCCTCTTACAAGTAGTGAATTAGAAAATACAATAAATGATAATAATAGAAAGAAAAGATGAAAGATCTGAGAATAACTAAGATCAATGGAAGAAAACAGATCTATAAGACCATATACAGAAAATATTAAAATGTTTCTCAGAGCCACAAAAGAAATCCAATCAAGTGAAAGGCACACCATATGCTTTGACAAGGACACCATGTCAGGAAATACATCAGTTCTCTTGAATCAGTCTGTAAATGTAATTTACCACCAATAAAAATAGCAGTTGGATTTTTTTTAACCAGACAAGCATAGACAAGCACTTTCTAAAGTTTACATAGGAAATAAACAATGAAAAATAATCCATGGAAAGTATCTAGGGTGGGGAAAAGACAGTGGAGACTAGCCCTTCCAGGTATCTAATGCTTTAAATGTTATTAAAATTAAATTAGTGTAAGATAGACTTGTGAACAGGTAAATTAATAATCTATAGTACAAAGTAAAGAAATACATGTAAGTATATGTAGGAACATGTGTGGGAACAGGTTATATTTTAAATCAGTGAGTGGGAGAAAGATTAATCAACAAATGATGTTTTGTCAACTAGGTAGCCATTTGGAAAGAAAAATGAAATGGATCTACATTTGACATCTCACATGATGGTAAATTGTAGGTGTGCCAAAGATTTCAAACTGGAAGAATAAAACTTAAAAATACTGTAAATAAGCAGGGAAAAGGAGAACTGTTTTTCATGCTGTAAAATGGCGGTTTTTTCTAAGAGCAAAAACCCCACACAACAATAAAAACCTCATCCATGAGACTACATTACACGAAAGTTATTATGCTTGACTTTAAATTCAAAGGAAAACAACCTGGGGATTAATGCTTGTAATTTATATCACAAGTAAATGACAACCTTTATTTAATTTTTAAAGAATGCCTGCAAGTCAAATGCCTATAAGCCAATGAGAAAAAAAATATTCACAGAAAGTTCTTGGAAAGGAAATTCAAGCACTTCCCAAAGAATTGATAAGATGTCTCAGTCTGACTCTTAAGATGAAAATGCAAAAGAAAATCACAATGAGATATTAACAGTCACCTCTCATGACAGCAAAGATCAAAGCACTTGGTGATGCATTGCGTGGGCCAGGGCGTGGGGAAGGGAACACCCCACCCATGACTAGTGGAACTGCAGGTTGAAGAAACACCAGGTAGAGACATGTGGCACCACCCATTCAAATGCTAAATACCCGTGTCCTTTGACCCAGCGATCCTACACCCAAGAATATATCCTGCTTGTTTGAATAGCTGTGTTCAAATATCTTCACTGCAATATTGTTTAGGAAAGCAAAGTTTTGGAAGCACTATCAATCAATCAAGGACTGCTTAATTAAACAACATGCAGTTACTTTGGTTGTTGTAGCAATCCCATTTGTACTAACATAAAATAACTTCGGGGGTACTTTTTTTTCCGTGAAAAGAGCAAGGTATAAAAGATAGACAAAGGAAAATATAAGCAAGATATCAAACATATAAAAAGTAGAAATGGAAGATCAATGCTTGTATGTGCATAAATTGCCTCTAGAAAAAAACTATACTACCTCTAGATTACCTCTACAAAAGCCAGGTAACTATAAATGTTCTACAGAAAACAAAGAGTGGCCAAGGAACAAGGAGGAAGGGGAATTTGTTTTTCACTGAGACCTCATTCCTGCCTTTTAAATTTTGTAGAATAATCCCTACTTATAGTAAGAATCAATATACTATTTAAGTATATAGTACCACCTCCTTGCCCTTGTGGTCCGTTTTCTAGAACTATGAACGATGTGTCTAGACACAGATTCAAAGGATCTGGAGGCTGAAAGTGTCTCCTGTTACCTAGTCCAGCTTCAATTCTTGATTTTCCCAACAAATGTATTACTAAAAATATAGTTCACAGACCAGCATCGCTAACATCACACGAGTGCATTTAGACATGCAGAATCTCCTAAGACTTACTAAAACGAATCAGAAATTGTGCCGTAACTGGATCTCCAGGTAATTTTTTTCACATTCAGTTCTCAGAAAGAGATGCTTCCCCGTGACGCTTTTGCCTCATCACTGTTTATCCTCTAGTGGAAAAACCCTGGAGAACGAGACACCACTTCCTTTCAACGCATCTGTTTATCTGTAACACTCACCCTGCACTTAGCATCTGCAATGCTCCAGAAAGCTCGTACGCAATTAATCTTCACTAATCCTCATAATAACCCTGTGAAGTACACAGCTTCCCAAGGTAAGGGCAAAGTACCACCATCCCCATGAGAATTTATCTTAGGTAGAATATCTACATTATGTGTTTACAGAAGAGACCTGTTATTCTTTTTTCAACTTTCATTAATCCAGGAAAAAAAAATTCACATTTTGGTGCAACTGTGTCCTTCACGATTCTGCATATCACTGATAATTGCATCTCTTGACTATTTATCTCTTTATAGTTCAGACCTACTCTCTCTCCCAACAACTCAATTATTAAATATTATAATGAACCAAATATGTCTTCCTAGTATTTTCACTCACTGATCATAATTTTGCCTTTTGGATCCACATACAGAAAAAACCAACCAGATGTGGTGGGGCACATCTGTAATCCTAGCATTCAGGAGACTAAGGAAAGAGAATCAATGCAAGTTTGAGGCTAGCCTTGGCCGCATAATGAATTCAAGTCTGGTCTGAACTACATAGCAAGACCCTGTCTCAAAACGAACAAATGAACGAACGAACGAACGAACGAACGAACGAACGAAAGAAAGAAAGAACCAAGATGGACAGGTATCTAATGAGAAATTAAAATGTTCACCATTGGGACAATGAAAGGACAAAAGTGGTACAGAAGTTAAGTAAGAAAGAAAGATCAAAAGATAGTTCAGAAACAAATTCAAGTTTATTTTAGAACAGCTTTCTAATGTAGAAGAAGACTTTAATAAACGGTACTGTTTAACTGTTTGATATTTTTGAAGTAATGAATACAAAAAAAGTTTTATATATACTGAAGAGATAAGTGTGAATAAAACATATTAATATTGATGTGCTCTTAGAGAACAGAGGACATTGCTAACCATGGCACCTAAAGTGGCATCATGAGAGAAGA
This sequence comes from Octodon degus, assembly GCF_000260255.1. NCBI lineage: Eukaryota > Metazoa > Chordata > Mammalia > Rodentia > Octodontidae > Octodon > Octodon degus. The sequence continues at coordinate 8,435,994 of NW_004524670.1, forward strand.
AATTGATTTTCAGATTTTATGCTTCTATGCAAGTCACCACAAAGTCAAAGGCAAATGACAGCTGGCATAAGATATCTGAAATATACATGACATCAATTTATTAATAAAATATAGATGGAACCTAGGAAATGAACAAATAGAACCAAAGAGTGGAACACAAATTTGCAATGAACACATTTTAAAAGTTTGTCACTGTTAAGTAAATGCAAGGTAAAATGCTATGCTTATCAAATATAAAAGTGGAAAGTTAAAAGGTATTACATTTAGAAATGTGACAAAATAGAGACATGGACCTGATTACAAACTGAGAGCAGAAATTTAATAGATATGACTTTTGTCAAGTGCAACATAGCTATTTGTATTTTAAAACTGAAAAATATTTTTGATATAGCAAATGTACTTCCAGACACTTAACTTATAGAAATAAAAAGTGGCAAAACGCTTAACCTACGAGGATCTCAATATTGATAATCATGAAATGAAAGAAGGAAGAACAGGAGGAAGAGAGAAGAAAGAAGAAAAGAAAACAGGAAGTGAGGGAAGTGGACAGAGAAAGGGAAAAGGGAAGGGGAAGAGAAGGGAGAAAAGTGGTAAATGTAAATGTACAAAAATAGAAAATAGACTGAATGTTTTATATCTCTCTATGGGATACAGTGTCATCATTTAAATTATATTATGCAAGTAGGTTTATTTACAAGGAATGACTTGGGGTGGGAAACAGAATACAAACTATTTTCAAAGCAAACCCAAAGAGAGCTATGGGACAGAGATAGAGGGAAATAGTAAAAATACATAGACTTGAAACAATCTACCTTTCATTCAATATAGACAGGATTCCTGACCAATTATATGATTGCCATCTTATGTAGGCATCTAGAAACATAGAGTATGTCTACACGCATATGTAGAAATATTTCTGAGCTCTTTAGTGGAAAAATAAAGTGTGGAATAAAGAATATGACCTAGGCATTCAAGAGGCGCAGTGAGTGTGTAGGAGAGCTTCAAGCTACCCTGTGCCCACAGACCTGTCTGCTCCAAACCCAGGCATGCGGCATGAGTGAGACCCTCTTCCGCACCCATGAGACCCACCCACCACACTTCAGCCCTCCTAGAACCACTTCACTGCCGCCCACCATGCCCGCTGAGTGAGTGAGAACTTTTGCCACATTCTTGGGACCCCCAGATCCACCCTTAGCCCAGGCCCAGTGAGTGTGTGGGAGAGCTTCCCCACTCCCCTATGCCCCCTTGTCCCCTTCAAAAACAGCTCAGGCCTGGCATACAGGCCTGAGGTGAAACTCTGTAGCTACAGTCCCTGCAGAGAGAGTAGGGGACAGAACCACCCAGCTAGTCCAGGAGCAGAACATCTTGCCAGAGGGGCACAACAGGTTCACTCCCAAGGGGAGCAGCAGAAGGAGCTGAGCATAACAGCCAGACCCAAGCCAGGCACAACAGGATAAATTCAAACTTTGTAGATCTGAACCCAAATTTCAGTAGGTGCTAAGGTTATAACTCCACCAAAGCTCTACAACAAAGGTCAGAAGACAGTGCTGCACCAAATGACAATGAGAAGTAACAAAATGCAATCTCAGACCCCAAGCCCACCATAACAAGTGCAGAGGACACTAACACAGAACAAACTGGGAATGACACAGCTGAAATCAATGAATCAACAGCTTCTGGAATAAAGAAAAAACTGCAGAAAGCTATAGAGGAACTCAGATAAATTAAAAAAATAAATTTCTGAATTAATAGCATCTGAAGTAAGGAATCAAATGCAGAAACACATGGAGGAAAACCAATGCCCACACAGAACAAGTGCAGAGGACATTAGCTTAGCTGAAACATATGACTTAATAGCACTGGAAGTAAATAAGCAACAGCAGAAAGAGATAGAGGAATTCAGAGCATAATTAATTTCTGAAATAAAAAAGAAATCTCTGAACTCATAGCATCTGAAGTAAAGAAGCAACTACAGAAAAATATGGAGGAAACCCAATCTGAAAGAACTCTGCAGTAAAAGAATTAATAGCTGCTTCTAAAGAAGACATTGATAAAAAAAAAAAAAGAGATTAGAAAAATGACAGATTTCTTGAATGAGCAATACAGGAAAGAAATAGATCGCATGAAATAGAGTCAAGGAGATATACAAGAACTTAAAATCTCAATCACAAGCTTGCAAAAACCGTTTGAGTGAAAGTGAAGACAGAGATTCAGATCTCGAAGATGCTGGTGCAGCTAGTGAAAAGGTAAGAAAAGATCTCTTAAAAACAAGCAGGATGCAGGAAAAAATAATTCATCACTTGCAAGATGATGCAAGGATGAACAATGTGAGACTAACAGGCATCAATGACAAAGAAGGAGTCAATACAAATGACATTAAAAAAATATGGGCAGAAGTAATAGCAGAAAACGTTCCAAACATGGGGAAACAAACTGACATTCAGGTAACCGAGCAAATATAACACTAAGTTACCTCAACCCATTTAAAAACACACTGAGACATACAATAGTCAAGATCCCAGAAATCCAGCACAAGAATAATTTACTGAAAGCCACTAGAGAAAAGAAGCAGATCACATTCAAAGAAAAACAGATCAGAATTATGGCCAACTTCTCTTCACAAACCATGAAAGCAAGAAAAGCATGGAACAGAATACTTCAAGTCTTCTATAAAAACAAATTCCAGCCCAGATACTATGTCCTGCAAAACTCTCAAGTTTGGTGCAGAAGTGAAATACTTCCATGACAAAGAACAACTAAAGAATTTAATGATGACAAAGCCAATGCTACACAAGCTACTGAAAGATGTTCTAGACAGAAATCAAAATTATCAGAACTCCATGAATGAGATCAGAAGCAAACAACTAAATAGGGCAAGCAAATAAACACATGAGAAAAAGGAGTAAATGACAACAGGTAAATAACATGTCAATCGTTAGTCAATACATCTCAATTCTAACCATCAATGAAAAAGGACTCAATTCACCAATTAAGAGAAATAGACTGGCACAGTGGATTAGGAAACAAAATCCAACAATATGCTGTATACAAGAAATGTATTTAACTCATAAAGACATTCATGGGCTCAAATTCAAAGGGTGGAAAAAAATACTACATGCCCCAGCACCTCAGAAAAAAGCATGGGTAGCAATCCTGTTCTCAGACAGTCTCAACTTCAAACCAAGAATGATCAAGCAAAATAAAGAAGGCCACTATATACAGGTTAGGGGAAAAATTCAAGAGGAAGAGGTAACACTCATAAATATATAGTCACCAAACACAAGGGCACACAACTATATAAAACAAATCTTTTTTTCCATAATTTTATTGAGAAACAAATAGCAATGAGACAGTTTCAAAACAAATTGGTAGGACAGTTTGAATAATTAACACATTTCATACATTCTTCCTAGTGATTATTTCCTGTACAAGATGTGGACATAATATCCTATTTACAAACACTATTAGAACAAATCCCTCTATTCATTAAGAGAATCTATCCTAACCATTTTGAATACACAAATACAAAATGGACATTCATCTGTATCCCCTTTTTTGTTTAGTTCCGTCACTTGGATACTAAAGGTGTGTTAACTCAGTAAAATATTCTAAAAGACTCCAGTAGTCCATAATAGTATTAGGTCTTCTGCTTGACTGGCAATGTCAGAAATTGTTGACCTGAGTCCCCTACAGCTCAACATAACACTATGGCTTTACTTCTTATACTTTGCCTTTATACCTTTCTGCTGGATGGTTATGACCAAGATAGAGCAAGACCTATGCAACAAGAGTAGTAGCTTTTGGGTCTGATAAGGTCAGTGAAATCCCCTCAGGATTTATCCTGATTTCCTGTATCTCAGATTGTAGATCCTTTGTCAGTGTCAGCCATGTGGATGAGTCACAGCCATTGCTTGGCTAATGTGTTCTCAGTGAAAACTTAGGAGAATGTTTTCTCTCCATGTGACTCTCCTTAGGCACAGTCTACATAATTGATCACTTTCCTCTTTGGTCCCATAATCTCCTTGATCAGAAAATTTGGGACACTACTGAGTTACATGACATTACAGTACAAGTTCTTATATGTCCTGAGTCTTAATTGACCTTGGAAGGCGAGGGCCAAAATGTACTAATTACAAGAGGGAAAGGAGCATAACTAAGAAACATGACAGTGGCAAGCCGCAAAGTTATATATAGAAGATGGGCAAGGCAATGATCTCGAGAATTTTCAGAAGATTGGAAAGATTCTCACCCTAACTATATATACTGACACCTGTGAACTAAGCAACTGCACTGAAGATGGTGATTTGTAACAGTAGGTTCATGCTTGGAGTGCCTGTCATTCTGATCCTCTGAATATGGGCTGCTTGTCATGACATGCCAGTTGCTGCAATGCTGTCTTTTGGATAGATGACTGTTCAAAAACAAGGGGTGGTGAATGAAGGCAGGAGACAGGAAAAGGAATGTTGTGGGACTGGCCTGCTTCAAGGTTGTATATGGTTAGATTTCTGGACTTATGTACAAACATGAAACAAATCTTAATGGACCTGAAAAATCTAATATCCAAGACCACAATCTTAACAGGAGACCTTAACACACCCTTATCCCAAAAACATAGGTCAACTAGACAAAAAAACTAGCAAAGAAGTAACAAAACTGAACCACAGCTTGAAACAAATGGGCTTAGTGGACATATACTGAGTGTTCCACTAAACACACCTGAATACACATTTATCTCGGCTGCACATGGGTCATTTTCTAAAATAGACCACATACTGGTCCATAGGTCATGCTTAAGTACATGAAAAAAAAAAAACAAAAAAAAATTATCCCATGCATATTATCTGACCACAGTGCAATGAAACCGGAAATAAATGACAAAAGAAACCAGAAAAGTGCCTTAAATATATGAAAATAAAACTACACCCTACTCAGCAACTAATGGGTCACAGATGATATTAAACAAGAAATTCAACAATGTCTACAATTCAATGAAAATTCAAGCACAACATATCAGAATTTATGGGATGTGATGAAAGCAGTTCTCAGAGGGAAATTCATAGCTGTGAACTCACACATTAGGAAATCAGAACGGGAACAAAGAAAAACCCTAATGCTACACCTCCAATAACTAGAAAAAGAAGAGCGAACCAAACCCAGAGCCCAAACACGGGAACAAATCACAAAAATTAGAGCAGAAATGAATTCGATTGAGATGAAGAAAGCAGTTCAAAGAACTGGCGAATCAAAAGGTGGTTCTTTGAAAAATTCAATAAAAGCGATAAGCCCCTAGCTAACCTCATGAAAAAGAGAAAAGAAAAAATTTGAATACAAGGAATAAGGAAATAAAAGGGTGTAATTACCACAAGCCTAGTGAAAATTCAGAAGATTATCAATAGTTACTTTGAGAATCTTTACTCTCACAGAATAGAAGACACAGAAGAAAT